>NC_051086.1:79904689-80042189 GCF_004664715.2 Peromyscus leucopus
TTGTGTCCTGGACATCACGACAATCTGCTTTCAAGGAATCAAGGATGACAGCACATTACTTGTAAGCAGTCCATTTGTTCACCACCTCCCCACCTCTGCACCACTGTAGTTAAATTGTCTTTACTTCACCATTTTACTGGCTGCCAAAGATGAAAGTAATCAAAATCCATAAATCTTGAAATGCTTCCATTAACCAATCAGAAACTGTCGTTGCTCTCACAGCTGCTCTAAGAGGGGCCATTTTTGGTAGCTTAAACTAAATTCTTATGTATCTGTCCCCTGGGGATAGATACATTTTAGCCAGTTAAAAGAGTTTTCAGCTCTGCAGTTAGTTCTAAGAGTGAAAAGAAAAAAAGAAAAGAAAAAAAACTCCTTTCTGCACCTTTCAAAATCTAAAACAGGTTTGGCAATTTTCTTGTTCCTTCTTGCAAGTTCTAGAAGTTGATTACACTTACATATCTCAAACCCAGTGAAGGATAAACAGGCTTTGAAATCTCATACTTGGAGACAAAGGAACCAGGAGAAAATTTGTAACCATCTGAACACATCAGGCAACATTGAGATGGGTGGGGCAGCCATGACTGACACATGTCACAGAGAGATTCCCTCTTGCTCTTTGGCACAGACTTTGACATTTAAATTGCAGGCAGCCCTGGGTCTGTCCCAGGAGCTGCCCGTGGTTGAATGCAGTTCTGATCACTTACTTGAGGGGCGCAGTGGGGATAACGAGGGGGAAAAAAAAAGAAAAATCAAATTGTTCTAGGAAATCATGTTTAATGTAGAAATCTGGTTAATATTAAAATGCAATCTGCAGTTTTCAAGTATTCTATTCCTCAAGGAAAATATCTCCTGTTCAAGGGACTGGAGCAGTAAGTAAGCACCCTCTTATTACATCACTTCCTATGTCAGGCCCAACTAACATTCAAAACGTATTACCGTATTGATAATGCTAATTTTAAAATGATGCCTTCTTTTTCCCTTTGGTTAAGGGGTCTGGGCAAAATTCCAATCATATGGATCAATTTAGCTCTAGACGGAGCTTGCTCAACTGATATTTCACGCACTATATAGAATGTGGTTCTTCCACATGCTCAGGAATAGGAGCCCATGTCTCCCCACTAACCGCACAGAATTGTATTTCCAAGGGATTTGTCTATCTCAAGGGCTTGAGAAAAGAGGGTATCAGCAGATCCAGCAGGGAGGGACACCAGTATGTGGCCTCTGATCTTGGGATTGCAGAGGAGGTAGGAACTGATTTCTGAAACCCAACCTTGTGCCATGTTCAAATCAGCTTGACACCTTCCCTGTAGGTTTGGCTGGCCTTTGCAATAGTGGTTCTCATCACCAGAAGGACATGTGGCTGTAACCATTGATATTTATCCTTTCAACCAATACTTTATTTTTTTTTTCCTGCAATGTCTTAAAACACTGAAACTGATGGCTTAGGAGAACAAAGCCTAATTATAATTCTGTCTTCCCTATCTAGTTATTTGCTATTCTCCTTTCATCCTGTTGCTGTGGTGTCAGGACCATGAGCAGCTTAGAGGAGAAAGAGGTTTATTTAAGCTTAAATGTTACAGTCCGTTAGTGAGAGAAATCAAGGCAGGAACTTGAAGCAGATATCATGAAGGAACACTGCTTGCTGGCTCACAGGTTTATGCTTAGCTAGCTTTCTTTTGCCGACCAGGACCATCTTCTCAGGGAATAATGCCACCCACAGTGGACTGGGCCCTCCTGCATCCATTAATAAACAAATACCCCACCCACCCACACCCATGCACAAGTCCCCAGACAAATCCGAGCTCAGTAATCTCTCACTTGTCATTCTCTTCTCAAGTGAATCTGTACTGCATTGGCAGTTAAATCTCCCTAGGACACTTTGGATTTCCTATTTTAAAACATTAATGCTCACTAACAAAAAAGTAAATATGGAAAGATGCAATATTGTAGACATGGAAAACTATAGTAGTATAGACCAGAAGGAGGCGATTTCATCTATTTGGAGTCAATAGGTGACCAGCTGGGCAGAGTTGATCATGCTTAATGTGGAGTTAAAGTGACAAGAGAGGTAGGTGACAAGAGAGAGATCACATCCATGGAGGTCTCACTAACTCAACCTTTTACTTACTATTGTTTTTAAATTTACCCCAGAGAGGAAATGTTCTGTTGACATCTACCATTTTTTTTCCAATTATGAATTCAAAGATAGGAAATGAACATTTTCTGGTTCTAACAATGGGTGCGGAGTGCGGACTTTGTAGTAGTGCTGGAGTCTGCTCAAGTGTGATTTTCCAATGAGGCTTTATTCAAGCTCACTTTCTAGTGCATGCTTGCTATTTTCCAGGCACCTTCTCAAGTGATCTATATATAACTTAGCAACTCTATAAAACACTTATTATTTTTATCCTCATATTCCAGTCTGAGGGGGATGCCAAGAGACTCAGTGGTTTTCTTCAACTGAAACATAATTGATTTTGATTAGGAAACCATAGTAAGCCTTATGTAGAATGAGGTAGAAGAGTAGAAACATGAAGATTTCACTAGATGAGGGAGACGATGCACAAGGGAGTCTGGTTATTCTTTGGGTATGGTATTTTAGGCTAAGGAAGCAGCACAGTGGGAATAAGCAACATGTTAGAATGTATGATATAGTAACGATGTTTATATTCCTTAGCATAATCCTGCTTCATGGAATTTTCTAAAAGAAATGGTTTTAGAAAAATATAAAATAATGGTGTGTATATGTACACAATTTCAAAATGTTTTTCATAAAGTGAATGGAAAGCATATATACCCAAGAATTTAATGTCTTGGGGGCTGGAGAGATGGCTCAGAAGTTAGAAGCAATGGCTGTTCTTGCAGATAACTCCAGTTTGGTCACCAGCACCTCACATGGTGGCTCACAACTGTCTGTAACTCTAGTTCCAGTATCCTTTCTTGGCTGTTTCAGGTACCTGAATGAATATGGGGCACATGCACACACAGAAACACACTCACTCCCATATATATATATATATATATAATAAAAGTAAATCTTTTTTAAAAGGTATGACATAACTCCACACACATACACATAAAGTATCTATTTAACGGATTGACTAACTGACTAACTATAGTGAGAGAAACATGAGGAATGACATATGAAGTTGACCTCTGGCCTCCACACACACACAGGCTCCTTCCTATGCATATATATACATACATCCATGCTAACATGCAAACTCATACATTTGTTTGAAAAGAAAAAAATGGCTTGATGACAGTTGTTCTGATATTTTTTAAATATAGGTGAGGCTTCCATATGTTGTGGGTTAAGACAAGGAAGTTAGAGCTCTGGGAGAAACTGGAGAGGCATTGCTGGTGGGTGGATTTGATCAAAACACAGTGTGTGCATGAATGAAATTGTCAACAATAAAAAGAGTAAATGGTAAATAAGAGATAGAAGGGACAACTGACTGACAGGGTATGGGCCAGAAAGGGTTAAGAAGGCTTGGAATCAATAACTGTGGGAAGAATTTAAAGTACAAGAGGAGGGGTGGACACAGTTTTTAAAGACAGGCAGAAACAAGAAAACTGCAAGAGACATTTAAGAGCTGTCTAAAGGGGGCTTGAGAGATATTTGCTATTTTCCCAGGTTATACAGGGAAGTCAGATCGGGGATTTCATCCAGGTGGTGTCTCTAAAGAAGCTGGGATAATGAGGAAGATGTAACTGTGAACAGCAAAGACATATTTCATATCAGAATTTCATACTAAAGTGATACTGTTGGAATCAAAGAATATAATAGGGAAAGTAAAAGATGCAATGGAAAGAAAAATGATAATGGGGACCAAGAAGACAGAAAGGAGTGTGTCTCTATTGAGACAGTTGGCAGAGGATTGTCAGTACCCGTCTCCAGTTCTTTCCATTCATGTTCTTCTAAAAATGCTGAATTCCACTGTGCACTCACCTCATGTAAGATACTGTAATGGTGTGACATATGGGCAGTGAGCTCAGGCACCTAGTCATCAAAGTAACTTGTTATTAATCTGCCCTCAGTGAGCTGGGTGACAAAGAAAATTGGACACCATTAGATTCTAAAGGCCAAGCTTTAAGGAATCCAGAATTCAAAATAGTGTTGTAAGTCATAGTTCAATGACTTTGTATGTAAAACCTAGCCTGTGTGAGAATGAGTGTGTGTGTGTGTGTGTGTGTGTGTGTGTGTGTGTGTGTGTGTGTGTGTTCATGTTCATGCACGTGGACGCCAGAGATCACTGGTGGGTGTCATTACTCAGTATACTGTCCATATTGTGTTTTGGAGACAGAGTCTCTCACTGAAACCTGACCTTGTACATAGGCTAAGCTGGTTAGCCAGTGAGCCCAAGGATCCTCTTGGGGTTACAAACATGCCTCATAACAACTAACTTTTAAACCTGGGTTCTGCAGCTTAAACTCAGTCCCTCATGCTTGCATGATAAACACTTTGCCAATGGAACCACCTCCCTAGCCCGCTGCTTGATATTTAATAAATAAAATTTTATTGGAACACAATTGCATCCATACGTTTATTGTGTGTACCTTGGGGTTACAACTGCAGAATCAGTGGTTGCTGGAGTCTAATGTGGTTGGTGAACCATGAGACATTAAGTTGGGGCATACAGCAATAGTTTATAGAGTCCTATGCCACAGTTGGAAGCTATGCATCAGTAAACACAACCTATATATGTGTGGAGCTTTGTTCACTGAGACCTTTGTTTCCCATAATGATGGAAAATTTTATGTCTTTGTACTAGCAACTGCAGATGAAATGGATACATTGAAAGGCAATATCAAGCTCATTCTAAACAATCAGGAGTTGATGTTAAAAAGCCCCAAACTAAATCCTGTTTGAAGACGCCAGGTTTAACAGTCTCCATGGGATTATGGATGGGTATGCTGTTTTTCCAGACCATTTCTTGTCTGTAGTTTGCAGCCTCCCCTCCTTGTAAACCTGAGTCTGTGGTCAGGGTTCTTGGTGCATACATCTTTCCAGGGCTGCTGGAGACATGACAACAGGATACAAGGTGTTCTTGGTTTGTGCCCAAATGCCCCCAAAAAGTCCATATGAGGAGATACACACTGTTGACTTCAAAATTATACCTCAGCAGAAAGAATGTAGACTAACTTGATTACAGCAATTGAAAAGGGGGCAGTAGCTGCCTCATTCTATTAAGGGCTTTGAGAAAAAGAGGAGAGAAAGAAAGAAAACCAAAATCTCCTGTCTTAGCATATCAGGTGCGCCTCGGTTCTAATGAAGAGCCTGCTTTTTTATTTGTCTTAAAAAAATAACTTGAGCAGTCTGTTTCCACCTTCTCCTCTTTGAGAATTAAACACAGACAGAGTTTGCTTAACTTAGGCATGTCTAGCCCAAGGAAGGACAATGGTTATTATGTCCAAATGCTTGAATATTGTCGCCTGCCATCAAAATCAGGTGACTCGTACATAGTTAAAATGCCAGTCCATGGATAGAGTCCCAAATTGTGACAAAACAGTGAGAAATTGTTGATACAGAAGGGCTAAGATTTTTTTTTTTTTAAATTTCATTCTGGAGTTGAGAAATTGAGTTTCTTTATATTCTAATTTCCAAACTCATTTCTTATTAAACTAAGAACTTCTGCTATGAACATTGTGATTAATTTTTCTTTATTAAATGGTATTGGATTCTTCTTTTTTGACATTTTAAATTCTGGATGTATACTGTGGAGGTTGGGCATGAAGGGGGCCAGGCAGAATTCAGAATTTGCTGTGGACAGAATGAGATCAAAGATGGACTGTATTCTCACCTGCTCTCTCTCTCTCTCTCTCTCCTCTCTCTCTCTCTCTCTCTCTCTCTCTCTCTCTCTCTCTCTCTCTCTCTCTCTCTCTCTGTGTGTGTGTGTGTGTGATTGTATGTGTTGGTATGTGTGCAGGGTCATGTCCACATCTGTGCAGATGCCCTTGTATCTGCACATACCAGAAGACAACTTTGGGTTTGTTTTTCAGGTTTTGTCTACCTTGGCTTTTGAGAAAGGCTCTCTCCTTGTCTTGAGACTTATTGATAAGTGGGCACTGGAGTCTGAAACAAGGAAGTTCCCCATGATTGTTCAGCAAGAACTTACCTCCTGAGCTATGGGGCATATCTTGCTACTATATTTTAGAAACTTCCCTGGTATTAATGAAAAATAATGATAATAAATAAAATTCATAATTAATAATTAACTCCAATCTAGGGGCTCAGTTAAATTACTTCCTGCAATATACTGACAGGACAACCAGGCAAGTGGAAATCTTCCCTCTGTAAAGAACCCAGATTGGGGGGGGGGGAATTAACAAGAGACAGAGTTTGTGTTAATTCAAACTCCCATATGAACTCGGCCAGCTATGAGGCTGTTTGAATTTCCAAGAAAGATGCTAAGACTATGCACATCAGTGAGACAAGCTCCCAGGGACATCCAGAGCTCATCCCCACTAGGAATGAGCACTGTCCAGCCAAACATGTTTTTTCCCTTGACTTCTGCTGCGGGCCATAAAGACATGCATGGCCTCTATCGAGACATTTATCATTGTACTTACTGTGCTCCAGATAAGAAAACTAAAGTTGCTTATGTCCATATCTTTGCAAATACCCAATTGAAATATGACTGGAATGCATAAATTACATGTATAGCTGTGTATTTGATTAAATAAGTTGTTCATGAAGAATTCATTTCTTGGCTTTCTTTTTCATTTCGCTCTGTCACACGCTGTACTTTCTGGAAATGATGACCTTCATAATGGCAAGTCTAGGGAAATTTTGTCAGCGTTTTGTCTTCTGACATCAAAATAAGAAGCTGCAGACCAGAGCTGAGCCCCTTTCTTGTGGATACAAGTGGCAAGGGGAAGGGTGTTGAAAATGAGGCCACAGCTTCTTACATTGTGTCAGCTAATAAAGTCTCCATTATTTTATTTACAATGTCCACATCAGTCAGAATCAAGAATGATGAGATCAGAAAGGGATCTTGTGTGGAAATCCATAAAAGCTATCAAAAAATTCTGAATTTGGGTCTTCAAATGTAGACCTACTGTCATTCAGGAACTGCTTAAGAAAACACAGCCAACTGTTAAGATTTTAATGCATTTTAAGATAATAGTGATGGCCTTATAACGTAACAATATGCCAAGTTGTGGAGTGGAAGATAAAGTGAGCTTTATGCCATAAACACAGAAGGTCTTATTTTCTGAATATGACTGGGCATAGTTATATTCTAAAATTATTTTAGCATTTATGATCTGTACAATGTTTGTTTTACTGTGAGGTTCATCCTTTTTTGCAGGGCAAAGGACAATTGTACTATTTATGTACACACACACACACATATTTGGTTAACATAAAAAATTAGCTACAGAAATTTTCTATAAGAAAGAGCGCTATTGTGGAAAAAAAACCATTTGTTAAATTATTATGATCTATCATGAAATCCAACCAGCTTTCTAAGCAGTCTAGAATGTACTTATATCCTTTTCATTATTACTGAACACACATTTATTTTATTCAACAGAAAACGAATGGCGGTAGACAACTAGATTTTTATTCCAGATGGCACAAAAAGAGCAAGGTCACACGTGAAAGCAGGCTGTCCTGTTTAGAGAGAACTCAAAATTTATCGCCTCTCTTTTAGATTATAGAATTTATTCTTTTTTTCATATATTTCCATGGAAGAGATACATATAGATTCAGAAACCGACCTGCTTAGCTGTGACGGTCTGGCCCTGCCTCCACGCTTCTCCCAGCTTTGAATGTATCAATGTCCTCTTGGTTTCAGATCAGCGCGGCAATGTGCCTCCACACCAACGTTTTCTGGCAGAGGTGGAGAGCAAGCAGCTCATTTTTCAAAAACTTTAGAGTCTGTTTTCTACCTTGACCTGTTCCAAGAGTTACCTCTCTCCTGCAGCCTCTCAAGATTTTCATAATTGTCTGTTCCCCAATTTTCGTAATTTGTAAACACTGTGAAATGGCTGCCAGACATTTGCCATAGGAAAAGTGGAGAAAGGGCGGGAGTTGGGGGCCACCAGCTTCCTCAAACCATTTTTACGTTTGACTTGGGAAGAAAGCTGGGCCGGTGCCCACAGCAGTTAAAGGTTCAGGCGCGGGACTCAAAGTGATTTTTCTTAAGGTGTCACTGCCACACACAGCCACCACGTGTTCTTTCTTGGCTCGAGCGCGGCTCTGCTGCCTAAGTTTGGAAGGCTGTACCTTTCCATGGTTGGCATCCCGCTTTCTCTGCCAAGGTGAGGGCAGCACAAGCTGCGCGTTTCCCCGTCTCCTCTCTCCAAGCTAATCACCTTGCATGAGACCTCTTACATCGCCGTGAGTGTAGGGGTGTTGCCCAAAGAAGGGCCAAGACGGCCATGGCACCCAGAGGCATTCACAGTGGAAAACAAGCCTTCATGCTAACAGGAGTGGAAACTGCCAGGGGAGTATGCCTCTGCTTGTGTCCCTAGGCCAAGCTGCTTGTGGTCTGACGGACATCTGGAGCCAGCATAAGAAAGGTGAAAAAAAAAAAATCACGAAGGTTCAAAAATATACTTTGGGCCAAGTGGAGGGAAAGTAGATAGAAATCCTGTAGATAGGTATCAGATAAAATATAGAATTTCAGAGTAATTTGTTGTTTATTGAATACACTTAGTTTTCTTTGGTTTGGTTTTGTGATAACATCTAATCTAGCCCAGGTTGATTTTTTTGATAGTATCTAATTTAGCCCAGGTTGGCCTCTAGTTCCTTATATAGGATAGTCCAGGGTGTTCTTACATTTCTTCTCAAACATTTTCTTTTGAATTTTTGTTTTGTGAGTGTGGGCCTTTACCTGCATCTCTGTCTGTCCACCACTTGTGCTCAGTGCCCCAGAAGCCAGAAAAGGGTTTTCACATCTGCTGGAACTAGAGCTACAGACAGTTGTGAGATGCCATGTGGGTGCTGGCAATCAAACTCCCATTTTCCAGAAGAGCAGCAGGTGCTTGGAACTGTTGAGCCATCTCTCCAGTTCCTCCTGACCTTGAACTTCTCCTTCTCCTGTTTCAGCTTGGGACTGTCGGAGTACACCCACGACCAGTGTTTATGCAGTGCTGGGTATTGAACCTGGGGCCTGGTGCATGCCAGACAGGCACTCTCAACTGAGCTACATCACCAGCCCCGGACTTAAATATTTTAAAAAAGATGCATTGATAAAGGGAGCATGTCAATAAGACAAACAAACAAATCTAGAATTCTATGCTTTTTCCTTTAAGTCCTTTAAATCAAGTTAATGTTCTGATTGTGAGTTCAACCCCAACATTTTTCTCTGATTTCCTCTATGCTAATTTCAGTAAAAGACTTCTTACCAAATAGTATGTACAATGAATTCCACCACGTTGTGTACTCTGAGAGAAAGAATTCCAGAATCAGTGGATCAATGAATCTCTCTCCCCTGCCCCCCTCTCTCTTTCTCTCTCTCCCACTCTCCCTCTCCCCCTCCCTTCCTTCCTCCCTACTTCTATCTGTCTCTCCCTCTCCCCCTCACTTCTTGCCCTCTCCTTCTTCCTCTCTTCCTTACTTCCTCTCTCCCTCTCCCCATTTCATTGGCATTTTTAGCTGGTGTCTCAAATATATCCAGAACCTCCGCATTGTTTAGCAGGACTTTTAACACTTACTCACCACAGCAGCCTGAGGTGATCTTGCCTTTCAGTGTTAATCTGTTTCATGTCTCACTATAATCGTTTTCTATTTGATGCCTGAAATACATTTGAATGATAAAGTTTTGCTGATGTATTTTCCATGGCAGTGTTTAGGAGCCCAAGTTGCACTTTGACTTAATAGCAATGATCCCCACATTTCACTCTATCTTTTTAAAACTTGTTTATTTTGTTCTGGTATCATTAGCCTCTGGACGAAGTTCTGGCTGACTTTGCTGCTCTCTGGAAACATCAGGCTCCTCTCTTCAGTAATGTTGGCCATTTTCCACAGCATAATTGCAGCGTGTCTAACAAGCATCCACATACTCAAATATAAATAATAATTTAATATTTATTTATATTTTTATCACACACTGGATTTTGTTAGTTTTTGTTTCTTATCTTGCTTCATTCCTTGAATTTTTTTTTTTATTTTGCTGAAAAGCATAATGTGGTGACTCAGAGGAACCTTTAGGGCATGGTTATCCGACGGTACCCCTGGTTTTGATTGCCTTCTTGACAGTGCGGTGGCTTCTTTGTGTGGAATCGCCCTCTCTTTGCTCTTCTGATATGTCTAACTCAGGTATTTGTCTTCATCTGAGGCTAGTGTTTGCACTTAGTCGTAGGGCTCCTGCATTTATTTTTTCTGACTCTGGAGAATCTTTCTATTGTTTCTATGGAAACATCATCTCCAGAATCCTCTCTACTTTTGGTTTTGGGTCATCTTCTTTTACCTTCCTTGTGGCTTAACTTCTGTCATACATTCTTAACACACAAATGGGGCAGCTCAGATCAGTTTCGTGTTAATTACTAAATGAAGTGACAGGTTTCATTATAGCATTTTCATATACAGTGTCAGTTTATTTTGTTCTTGTTTGCCCCCTCCCCCACTGTCCTTCTCCAACTCCCTCCCCCATTGTCATTTTCTGTCTCCTTCCAAGACTACTCTGCATCCCACCTCTTCCCGCTTCCCTTCCTCCTGCTAAAAAGCCCCCTTCTGCTTTCACATCAAATGTACTACTCTATTTACCTCTCCAAAAATTAAACACCACTCCCTAGTCATCATTCTAATCAATGCATTGGCTAATTAATTGAATAGAACATTCTCCAAAGAAGAAATACAAATAGCCCACAAATCTTTGGAAAAAAAAAAACAACACTCACTATCTATAGTTATCATAGAAAGGTTGATTTAAACTGCTTTGAGCTTCTATCTCACCCCATATAGAAGGCCTAGCATCAAAAAGCAAACTGTATTAAGTGCTGGAGAGAATTTGGGCAAAGGGGAGCCTCATGCACTGCTGGTGGGACTGTAGACTGGAGCAGCCACTGCAGAATTCAGTGTGTGTGTGTGTGTGTGGGGGGGGTTCCTGAAAAGCCCAATGCAGACCACAGCCTTCACAGACACAGGTCCCTAGGACTTGTGCCTCTAGCACCTCGCACAATTACACACCATACTCTAAGGACTATAGAACTACATAACAACTATAATGTCAAAAATATGTTAATATGATGCCAGCTACAAACTTCTGGCAAGACTTCCCAGTGATTCAGGTAATATTCTAAGTGGCATTATTTTTTTTAGCTCATTTAATCTTTCAAACAAACAGTGTTGATCCTCATAGAGCCACTGGAATCCTAGTGGCTGGGTGTGCTGAAACACATCTGTATTCCCAATGCTTAGGAGGCAGAGGCAGAACCATCAAATATTCAATGCTACACTTTGCCCAGTAACAAATTTGAGGCTATTCTGGGCTACGTGAGACTCTGTCTTTAAAAAACAAACAAACAAACAAACTGACAAAAAATTGAAACAACAACAAAAACCAAAGAAAAAGAACGCCTGTATGCAGATGAGGGAGGTGAAGTACAGAAAGAGAAGCTTAGTCTGGACCTTGCATTGCTCTAAGTACTGTTGCAAGAGCTTTCTAGTTGTTTCCATGTGCAGTTGTGGAATACCTCCCCTCACAGGAATCCCACTATTCCAGGCTTCTGGAGTCAGGAAGTCCCAGTGGAAGGAAGCTCTTCAGATGAAAGGCTTATGTCCATTTCTGAAAAAGATAAACAAGAACTGGTTTTTCTTCCATAATATAAGATAGGGAATGTTCTCCAACAGGCTAAGAAATGCATGTCTTTGTGTGAAGTGGTGGGGCTTGGTAAATAAGCTTAGCTTTGCTGATACTGCAATGTCACTAAGGACTTTTCCCATTATTATTTCATGCTACAGCAATGGTTCATCAGGCTTAAGCACTGGGAGGTAGGATTCATTTTTACCACCATTATAGGTGCTTTGTGGATTTAACATTCTATCAACTAAATAATTTGGCTAAGTCTGTCTGTCTGTCTCTCTCTCTCTCTCTCTCTCTCTCTCTTTCTCTCTCTCTCTCTCTCTCTCTCTCTCACACACACACACACACACACCTCTTCCCTCCTACACACCTTAATTACAGCTACATAGCGTTGCTCTCAAGTTCTCTTTTATGAAGTTTATGGTGAAGCCTTGAACAGCTACTGGTCTTTATACTAAAAATTGTGCCCAAAGTCCCCAGAATTAAGAAAAACTGAGACATTGGCAGACATCCACAAATATTCTGACAGAGCTAGCACACTAAGAATAGAGGGCAGCATGTCCCTTAGAGGAAGATAATCTAACCAAACGGCAAATTGTTAATGGGTGATGGCCAATACCTGATCTCTTTAAGATGAGAAGGTCATTCATTTTGTAGTATTCTAAACACCATTTTCCTCATCTAAATATATGCTCCCTGTGTTCCAGCACCTACTAATCTACTCACAGAGGAAGTCTATATTAGAAAGAAAAATCATCAGGCTGTAGAGGTTGCTCAGAGGTTAAACTTCTTGCTCTTCGATAGGACTTAAACTTGGTCCCCAGCATCTACATTGAGCAACTCTCAACCACTCCAGCTCCAGGAGATCCAACATCCTCCTCTGACCTCCCTGAACACCTACACACACTCGATATCCATTCACATCAATACATTCATATAAATAAATAAAATAAATCTTTAAAAAGAAGTGCTAGTAGAGGCCATTGTGGCTACTGCTAGAAAACTGGCCACAGTTTTTCAATTTTTCATTTTTTAAATGAAAATTTAGAGAAGAAATTCTGGGACTAAGATGTCATTTATCGTGGTAAGATTTCAACCAGACAAAACACACTGTGTTGGTGGAATTTTCTTGTCCCACAGCCATTCAAAAATAACTACCCAGAAGCTTAATATTAATTATAAATGCTTGGCCAATAGCTCAGGCGTGTTACTAGGTGACTCTTGCCTTTTAAATTAACCCATATTTCTTATCTATGCTTTGCCATGTGGGTTGGTACCTTTTCTCAGTATGGTATGACAATCTTACTTCTTTCTGAGCCTGCAGGCTACTCTAGACTCCACCCTTCTTCCTCTCAGCATTTTCCTAGTCTAGCTCTCCTGATTAATCTTATTCTGTTCAGCTCTTGGCCAGTCAGCTTGTTTATTAAACCAATCATAGCGATGACATATATTCACATGGTGTAAAGGAATATTCCACAGCATGCTGGTTTTTATCCCAGTGCAAGCCTTTATAGAAAAAATAACCTGAAGAAAGTGCTAATGTCTTTGACAGTCTGAGCCCCTCAGCTGACTCTTACCCGATGGTCTAGCTCAGTGAAAACTCAGGTAAAGTGGAATTACCAGAAGGGCTCAGGAAAGTGCCGAGTGGAGCGAGAGGGCCCATCTATAGTAGTTCATTCAGTAGATCTGTTGTGATCTGATTAATTTGCATTTCTATCAAATCTCCATGTGCTACTAGCACTGTTTCTGTGGAAATTCATCTTTGAGCACCAGATCTAGGTTTTAGATAAATGAAGTGGTGGAGGTCAATACGTGGCTATGGATACCCACCCCATGTTCTTCATAATGTCTTGTAGTTTAATTTTTTTTCTTCTTTATTAGATCAATCTTTTTTATACAAATTTCGCCTCTTGATCTTACCCAGTGTTCTCCTCCATATCTATTGTCCTGCTCGGTTCTGTGGGTACTATATGACTGCTTACATCTATAGAACAATGCAGCTGTGATTACCCCCATGTGATCCTCACAAGATTGGGCCCGATAACCTTTCCTTGTGGAAGGAGAGAAGAGCTCATGAGATATATTAGTGTTTAACAGTTCCTCATAGCAGAGACTTATTTGGGGGTATGGCTACCTGCAAACTGCCCATGCACCTGTAAGTATCACAATTAAACACATTGGCCCACCAATGTTAAACTTGGTGAAATCATTTCTTTGATCTGTCATTGCTTTCTCCATTAGAGTGACTTGAACTAGGTTCCTAGAAGAGTTATTTAGCATTATCTGTGCAATAGTGATATGTTTAAAATATATAGCTGGTGATTTCCATAACCAAACTCTCTCCAAAACTGTCTGAGTGTTTACTATACATTATAAAGCAGTGTAGTCTCCTGCCTACTTTCTTGGATTCTTATGTGGCTTTACCACCTAGGAACATTGTTATATATGTAACAAAATTACCTGAATGGGTTAACTATTAACTGTAAATTCAGTATCCTCCATGTTCAGTGACTTAAAACAATAAGCATTGATCATCACTCATGAGTCCATAGATATGCAGAAAGATTCTCTGTCTTGGGACATCTCATGCTTAAGTCTGTGGGGAGTTGGTTCAGTAGGCAGCTCCCTTGATCTTAGGTTAATTCTGTGTCATGTTAGGGGTTGGGCTGACTTTGGAGTGGTCTGGTCTACTGCTGAGAAAATTTGGCTGACTTCACATGGACTTTTGTTATCTACAGATTGGACCAGGCTGGTGGTCATGGAAGTGGCAGGATTTGAAAAGGGAACTGAGACACTCAAGGCCTCTTGTGGTCCAGAGTTATAACTAGCTTGCCATTACATTTGCCACATTCTATCAGGTAAAGCAATTCTTGTAACCACAGGTGGCAGATCCTATGAAATTACTAGGAAAAGAGTATGCTCCTGGGAACAATATTAAGTGGGACCATCAATGCACTCAATTTTCCACAGTAAACAAAGCAAAATTCTTTTAAACCTTTTATGCAGATTAATCACTTCAAAGACTAGGAAGCCAAAATGCAGCATTGACTACTAAGCTGTTTGACTAAATGTCTCAACAATGTTGTCAAGGGCACAGACACTTCCCAGCTTCCCTTTCAGCTATTCTGAGTCTCTTGGCTCATATACAGGTTGGCTCCTTTCAAGGTCTCCAATAGCTATGACCAGCATTTGAAGAAATATGCATCAATGTTCATCATATTTGGTGAATTCTTTTATCCAGAAGCCACAGAAAACCTTCCTTTGTGTTACTGTGTTGGCTTGAACTGTCTTATGTCTTCCCAGTTCCAAACCAATCACTTACTTTGGATTTCAAGTATGAGACTTCCCCACTGAAAACATAATTTCTAAAATGATCGAAAACACTAATTAATAACTCATTTGTAAGTGAGTCTAGAGGTATGGCAATCCTGGGATAGGTTTTTCAGGTTAATAGTTTCACAAAAACTTCAACTATTGAGGTTGCTTCAGTCACCTTTGGTGCTGAAATTCTCTCCCATCATGCTACACCTCTAAGTATTACTTCTTTAGTCCACACTTGACTTGACAATAAGAATATGAGGGCAAAGCTGACTTTTTACTCCCTGATTTTTTATAGTACATATTGTATTCTATCTCAAAATTCCTCCAAGCAGTCTTTGCTTTGTTTAATTATTGGCTGCATTCATTTCCTAGCTACAAGGGAAGCTGGGAAAATGAGAAATTCCATCTAATGTGTCTCACACGAGGCATAAAGTTCACTATGTATGAAAGGAATAAAAAAAATGGCTCCCAAGCTTCAATGCACTAAAATTCAGTCTTTCTGAGTAAAGTCATACACAACCCTAAAACCTTGCATTCATGCAGTTGAACAAAATAGTCAATTGAGAATGTGTATATTCCTTTTTAAAAAGGAGTTACTCTTTTTTTATTGCATGTGTGTGATTGCTTATTCATCTGCACATACACCGTGTGTGCAAGACCCTCAGAGGGCAGAAGAGAGAATCCGAGTCCCTGGGAACTCGTGTTATGGACAGTGGCATGTCACTGTGTGGGTGCTTGTTGTGGCTAGTTTTTTGTCACCTTGATACAAGCTAGAGTCATCAGAGAAGAGGGAGCCTCAACTGAGAAAATGGCTCCATAAGACCTAGCTATAGGCAAGCCTGTAAGTCATTTTCTTAATTGGTGATTTATGGAGAAGGGCCCAGCCCATTATGGGTGGTGCCATCCCTGGGCTAGTGGTCCTGAGTTCTATAAGAAAGCCAGCTGAACCGGGCGGTGGTGGCGCACGCCTTTAATCCCAGCACTCGGGAGGCAGAGGCAGGTGGATCTCTGTGAGTTCGAGGCCAGCCTGGGCTACCAAGTGAGTTCCAGGAAAGGCGCAAAGCTACATAGAGGAACCCTGTCTCGAAAAACCAAAAAAAAAAAAAAAAAAAAAAAAAAAGAAAGCCAGCTGAGCAAGCCATGGGGAGCAAGCCAGTGAGCAGCACTCCATCCAGATCTCTGCCATCAGCTACTGGCTCCAGGTTCCTGCCTTGCTTGAGTTCCTGTCCTGACTTCCTTTGATGATGTGAAAGCAGAAGATGAATAAACTCTTTCCTGCCCAAGTTTGCTATGGATATTGCTCAGTATAAATAAAATGCTGATTGGCCAGTAGCCAGGCAGGAAGTATAGGCGGAACAAGCAGAGAAGAGAATTCTGGGAAGTGGAAGGCTGAGGCAGAGAGACCTTGCCAGCTGCTGTCATGAGAAGCAACATGTTAAGATACCGATAAACTACGAGCTACGTGGCAACTTATAGATTAATAGAAATGGGTTAATTTAAGATATAAGAACAGTTAGCAAGAAGCCTGCCACAGCCATACAGTTTGTAAGCAATATAAGTCTCTGTGTGTTTACTTGGTTGGGTCTGAGCGGCTGTGGGACTGGCGGGTGAGAGTGATTTGTCCTGACTGTGGGCTAGGCAGGAAAAGTCTAGCTACACAAGTTACTTTTGGTCCTGGTGTTTCATCACAGCAATAGGAAACCTAACTTAGGGAGTGCTAGAAATAAAACCCAGGTCTTCTGCAAGAACAGTGAGAGCTCTTGTTTAACCATCTTTCTGTTTTTTTTTTTTTTTTTTTTTTGTGAGACAGGATTTCTCTGTGTAGCTTTGCACCTTTCCTGGAACTCACTTGGTAGTCCAGGCTGGCCTCGAACTCACAGAGATCTGCCTGCCTCTGCCTCCCGAGTGCTGGGATTAAAGGCATGTGCCACCATTGCCCGGCATGTTTAACCATCTTTCTAACACAGGAGAAGGAAGTATTTCAGAAAAGCAAAAAAAGAATTTCTGTATTCAGACAATAGTGATGAATTACTGAATGAATTTCATTTGTGTAATGTTTCTAATCATATAAATATGTATTTGGTGTCTATGAATGAGTCACACATGGAAGAGACTACTTGCTCTCCATGAAGCTAAGTGTCCTTAGTTACCATGATTTTACAGGTGATGTACTACTTACTCTCTCATAGACTTTGCATGTAGAAGCTTCCTATTATCACAATGTCAGAGCACCACATGGCAGCTACCCTTGCTTAGGCACCTTAGAAATTACAGTGATTGTATATACATACATACATATATATATATATTGTTATGGTTATATATTATATATGTGATATATATACATGCACACACACACACACACACACACACACACACACACATATATATGTTCACATATGCATCCACATGCCAAGGTCAGAGAACTACCTTAGGTGTTGTTCTTCAGGTTTCTCCCACTTTTGCTCTGATAAATGTCTTTCCATGGCTTGGCACTTGCCAAGTAAGTTACATTAGCTAGCTAGAGAGCTTCCAGGGATGTGCCTGTCTTCTTCTTTCATCTCACCATCACTGGGCTTGCAAGTATGTATCGTGTATGCTGCTCCTTATTTCTTAATATGAATTTTCGGGACCTGAACTCACACTTTCGATGCTGTATGCACCATCTCTCCATTCCCCATAGTAATGTGCATAATACACAATACACGGACTCACCGACTTCTAAACTGTGCTCTCAATGTTTCCTGCTTGATGCCTTTAAAAGATACATCTAAGGGAAGAAAACAAAACAAAACAAAAAAAAACCACTGGCAACTGTCTGCCTAAGAGCATGTTACCAGACACTCCGTCTTGCTTATTTTCCCCTAATGGGAAATAAATGATGGGCTATGAGTCACCCATCACCATTCACCATCCTAAGCTCCACTATCAAATGCTGGCTTGAAGGATGGAGAGGCACGTGGTGCAGAAGGGTATGTCAGAAAAGCCCCGAAACGAAGGGTACCTGAAGGTCAGCGCATTCCTTCCCCTTGTTCACTAAGCTGGGGCTTCCTCTTTGAGGGGCCTGCGATTTCAGCCTCCTCCAGGAGCGGCTTAGAGGAAACAGCGGGAACAGTCCGTTTATTGCCCAGTTGGAGTTTACTGTTGCAGGGATGGTTTTAATATACTGAGGATGTTGGCTTCAGTTTTCTGCCTTGAAACTCCAGCAAGTCTTGAACTGTTTGTTGCATCTCTGTTGAGAAACAACGCAAAGCTGAAGCTAACAACTGGCAAGTATCCCAACCTTTGTGTCATGATGGTCATTAATTAGGGGAAGGGTAGTGTGGGGAAAGCTGCCTGATTGGAATCTCTTGTTTGCTGATTTCTTTTTCCTTGAGGGAGGAGCTGCCACATGAAACTCTGTTTTTCTGCAGGTAAAGATTGAGGCAGGGAGAAGTGATGCATTCTGGGTACATATTTTGTTTCAACTGGCAAATTATCAAAGAAGAACAAATGAAGCTTTATCTTGATTAGGATTTCCACTTCCAAATTTCATTGTGCCAACCAGAAGAATACCTAGTGTAAGAAAACATTCATGAAAAATATATATGACATAAACTACTATATTATATGGTTTGGCTTCTCTGATGTAGCTAGAGGCTAATGTTGCCTCTCACCTGGAGCATAGACTACTCTGTATGAAAAATAATCCTTTCTGACAGGCTTGACTCATTGTGGGAGGATGGGCACTGGTGCTGAGAGTGTAGAGGCTCTGAATCTTTGACACTTGGGTGGACATTGACGTGTTTTTTTATATTCCTTCATATTTTTTAATTGACAGATGTTCAAAGGTTTCCCATTTCAGTATTGTAACACACACACACACACACACACACACACACACACATACACACACACACACACAGCTACCCAGTGAGAGGATTGAAGATCTTTATTTTGCCTGATGAGCTTCTGTTCCATGGCTCTGGCCACACACTTGCGGCCTCGGTTAGGTCTCATAAGTCATGTTACCCTGAGTAACAAATCTACATGGAAACCCCAGGAGATTTCTTTTTAATTGAAAATCCTAGTGCAGGCAGGGTGTGGTGGTGTTGTCTAACGTGTCCTCATGACAATAGGGTGTGTGGGAGTGATGTATGGCAGGATCCCACAGGGCACCTCTCCTCAGCTCCTTCAAGTGCCAGCTCGGCTCGCCACACCCAACCTTGGTTTGGAAAGTCTTCACAGAATAAGATAATCTCAGGCCAAGGCCTGAATAAGTCCCCTTCTCTAAATGAAAAAATATATGTGAAATCTGATCCAATCCCACTTTGAGAATCTGGCCAGCTGGTACGTAGAAAGTTGGTTCAGACTCCAACAAGAAGTTGGTTTTCTCTGTCGATGGGATTGGGTGGTCCAGAGTTAGCACAGGAAGAAAGAGTGGAAGCCTGTGTCTGGCAGGGCATGCAGACACTCTGTTTTCCAGCAATGCCTTGGAAATCACTCCCTGACTTATATTGGTGTCACTGCAGTTTTCCACTTACATTTACAGATATGATTAAAATTTACGGGTCATGGTAACTTGCAAGCAATCAGCTCTATCCATGGAAACTATCAAGAACTTTCCACAATAGTTAAAAAAGAAGTGAGTGAGTGTGTGTGTGTGTGTGTGTGTGTGTATGTGTAGAGGACAGTAAGAGACAGACATGCACACATGCACATATGCACACACAGCCACATAGGAAGATTATTTGACATATATAGAATCTTTAGGAAAATAGCTAACTATCTAACAGAAGTAAAAAATGATAAAACTGGCCTCTCTAGTGCCCCTTTCTCCTCTTCCATTATTGCCTAAAATCTGGACAGTTATAGACGTTTCTGTTAGTTTCATACATATAAGCCATGTAAATACTTTTTTAAAAGGCGTACTATTCAAAATCGGTCAGCTAAAAACAAAATTACCGAGTTTCCATGATAATGACCATAGAGGGGATTGTCCCAGGCCTGGGTTTCTTTGCTAACCCAGATTGGCCAATTTACTAATAGCATGATGGTAAGACTATTAAGAAGATACTGTAATGGTGAATTTTCTGCTAGAGTTGTTTGCGTGGTTGCTGAAGACAGCTGCTTCCTCCCCTACATATACTATCTCTCCAGAGTTAATTTCATTGTTGGATTCACTTCATATTTATCTACATCTCAAATTACTGTCAGATAATATCATTCTTTCTTTGTTTTGTTTTAAGAAATGCCTTTTCAGGTTTCATAGAAGAAGAGAGTAATTTGGCTATTCTTTCTTTTAAACTTTAGCCTATAAGAATTCTACCACTTATTTACAGGAGAGTTATTTGGTAATTGTTAATAGACCAGTATTCACTTATATATAGTATTGTAGCCATGAAAGTGATGGTCACATCATACCATATAGTATATTGTAATTACTTTTCCATTATTCTTTTTGTAATTGTTTTTATTTCATAAAATAATATTTTTTGTTAATTTTTGGCAACTTTCATGCAATTTGTAATTTGATCATATTCACCCCTCCCCACAGCTCCTCTCAGATCCATTCCTACCTCCTAACCCACCCACCATCCTGATCTCTGTATCGCTGTCTCTGTCTCTTTTAAACTCCTCAAGTCCAGTTTCTGTTGGCCAACTACTCTTAGGTATTGGGCCTACTCTGGGGTGTGGTCAATATACCAAATGTCACACCATTAATAATAATTATAGTAATAATAAATAACAGTAATATTAATAATCTGATTCTCCCTCTCCCCACAGCAATCAATAGCCAATAGCTCCTCAGTTAGGGATGGGATTTCATGCCAATCTCCTCTGTCACATGCTGAAATTTTGTTTGGCTTGAGCTTGTGAAGGTCCTAGGCATACTGTCATAGTCACTATGAGTTCATATGTGCATGTGTCTGGGAAATATCGTTTTCTTGGTGTCATCCACCACTTCAACTCAGCCTTAGTCTTTGTCTCAACTTGTTCTGTATTTTATGTATAAATGTAGGTGTCTGATACTGGTGTCTTGCAGTGTATCTGAGGATATTTTGTTTCTACCATCACACAGAATTGAGAATTTTACAAGAAATGTAACATTTACACTGTAACCATTTTTTTTCTAAACATTTTAAGAGATTGACATACATTACTCTTCTTGTGGTTCTGACAGAATACCCAACAGGAGCAACTTCATGGTCAGGTTTACCTCAGCTCATGGTTTCAGAGAATACAGCCCGTTACATTGGGAAGTCATGGTACTGCTGTTTGGTTCAAGGTGATGGGAGTTTGTGGTTCACTGACATCATACATGACAATGAAGCAGAGATGATGCCAGAAGCAGAGCCGGCCAGTCACCCTTAAGTCCCTCCCTTTGTGGTTGCATCAGTTGCTTTTCATTGCTCTGACGGATTACCATAACTGAAGGTGACTTAGGAAAGCATTTATTTCAGCTTCTAGTTACAGAGAGAGAGAGAGAGAGAGAGAGAGAGAGAGAGAGAGAGAGAGAGAGAGGAGAGAAGAGAGAGAGAATAATGACGGGGAAGACATGGCAGGAAGAGTCTGGAGCAGAAAGCCAAGAGATGAAATCTTCAACCTCCAATAGGAAGCAGAAAGTATGGACAGGAATTGATGGGAGACTATAAACTTTCAAATCCCATCCTCCAGTGATGGACTTCCTCCACCGAGACTCCACCTCAGAAAGGTTCCATAAGTTCCTCAAACAGTGTCACCAACTGGGGACCAAGTATTCAAAAGCCTGCGCCTATTCTTCATTCAATTTACCACAGTAATCCACACCTACTAACAAGATCCGACATCTGGAAGATTCCTCACCCCCCACCCCCTATAACAACACCAACCTCTAGAAAAGAAGTCTTCAAACACATGAGCCTGCTGGATACATTCCACATCCAAAATCCATGACAAAATTTTAGTCACTTATTAAGAGGAATGACCTAATAAAATATCTACCATGCTAGAGTTAGAGATATGTACATAAACTCCAGTTTTTCTTAATATGAAACTGTGAAATTCTTTGTCAATTTCAAGAGTTAACATTTTCCATGGTGCATCTTGGGATGAGTCTGATGTCACCCATTATCCTGTGGATTCTCTGATCCCTTTAGACCTCTAACCAAATCCTCTCCATTTTAGAATTTCTTTTGAAGTATTTATCTGATCATTTGTTTCCCACTCTTCTGCACCTACTTATTTTCTGTTTCTGATTTCTTCTTCAATCTTCTCAACTATATGTTGAAGTTTTCTTTTCTTTTTTTTTTTTTTACAATTGCTTTCCTATTTTGAATTTCAAAAAGTTTTTTAAATTCCAACACGTCCTTTTCCATAGTATTCTTCTTAGATTCATTTGTGGTGTGTGTGTGTGTGTGTGTGTGTGTGTGTGTGTGTGTGTGTGTGTGTGTGTGTGATGTGTATGCACATGTGTGTTGTGTATATATGTTTGTGCACATGCACATATGTTCCTGTGCATGGAAAAGCCAGTGGATAATCTCAGATGTCACTCTCAGGCATAGTTCACATCTTGTTTTCTGGGCTTTGTGTGTGTCAGTGTGGGTGTGTGTCACAGTGTGCACGTGGAAGTCAAAGGACAATGCTGTGGAGATGGTTCTCTCCTTTCACCTTTATGTGGGTTCTGCTGACCGAAACAAATCCTCAGACTAGCATGTCAGGCAGCAAGTGTGTTTACTGGCTGAGCCATCCCAGCAACCCCATGAACACTTTTGCTGAAAACTCATTTAATTCCAATGGGTGGGGGGGGATGGGTTCATAGCTGGATCATGAACTGAATAATCAGTAATTATTTTTCCATGTACAAGTTCTATTGTGGACTTGTGCTCTGTTCTTGCTCCTGCCTCCCTCCATGGCCCTTGCCTCTCCTCACCTTCCCGTATTATTCCTCCTCTTGTTTCTTCCCTTTTTCTCCTCTTTTAGTAATTTTTCTCTCTCTTTATTATGTTTTTAAAAGTCTCACTATGTAACTCAGGCTAGTTTAAAATTTATTACGTATGCCAGACACCTTGAGATCCTCCTGTCTCTGCCTCAACAGTGTTTGGATTCCTGACACTTCTTTAAATACTCTGATTATTAAAATGATATATTTAGGTGGTTCCAAGTTCTATATTAGACCTGCCAAGGTCTGGAATTGTCTACCTCATCATGCACATCCCTCCCTTTCTCCCATGCCTGCTCTCCCCAATGCCTGACCCTCAGATTTGCCCATCCCCTCTGCCCCTAGAACTTTTTGTGTTTGTTTCATTTTGTTTTGTTTTTTGTCCAGAATGTCCCGCCTTGCTCTTCCCATTCTGTTACCTTCACATTCTCCAGGACTGATTTCAAGGGCTAGACACTGAATTCACATCATCCGCGCTGTTTTGGGGTGTCTAATCAGCTGCAGGGATCTTCTTGTCTATGTCACTTCTCCAGCTGAGCTGCCGCTCTCCCCAGCCCTGATGCTGTAGTGGTTATCAAGACCAGGCATTAGCAAGCTGCTCCTGAAGACAGGGACTCATCTCCTCCCTGCCCCCTTTCTTCATTCTCCTTCTCCTCCTCTTTATTTTATTACTCTTTACAATCTAAAATGAAAACCCAAAGAGCCATCATCTTAGGGTATCATTTCGCAACACGGCCATGTTCAGAAATGGCTACTGGCCATTTGCTGACACTCGATCTGGATTATGGTCAAACTTGATTTATAACATTCAAAACCAGACAAAAACAGCCATCTGAATTGGTATAAAGCACAGCAAATGCAGAATATTAAACACTTAATATAAACGGATGATGTCATCGTCCTAATCGTAGCTGAGACAAAAGCAGACTGCATTTGTGTAGCAAGAGAAAAAAAATTAAAACCACAAGTGTTCAGGAATTCAGGTATTCAAGTATGTAACAGATTCTTGTATCAAAACTGAGGAGATGTCTAATTCATTGTGGACTTTTTAAACTTTGAGTCAGATAAAAGGTGAGGAAAACTGTACAGGGTTCTCCTTATCTTGGCAGAGGTAAGACGGCATTTGACTTCTTGAATCTCTAGGCCTTAGATTAGGGGATTAGTCCTGGAAGTGTCAATCTCAGCACGGACCATGTAGGGTAGTTACCAGTGTTCACAGGGGTTGGTGCTTGTTACCAATGGTGGGCTGACAAACCTGCTGTCCAAAAAACACACTCTGATGATGTCTGCAGTGTAGACACTCCCACTGTGACCCATTTCTAGACATCAGCGCTTTCGTGATAAAGTGCCAACCTTCTGGATTTGTAAAAATCAAACACCCTAACTGTTGAGCCAGCATAAACCCTTCAATTGTCCCATCAGGAACTTTCTTAGAGCAACAAATTATTCTGGAAAATAATGTGATAAAAAAGAAAAGATTTTCTCTTCTTAGACAATGGTTTAATTTCCCTCCCTGTTGCTGTGATATTCTATCCCCCCATAAAGACAATTTAGAGGAGTAAGGGTACATGCTAACTCACACATCTGTGTTACAGCCCATTGTTGTGGGGAAGTGAAGGTGGCAGGGACTTAATGCAGCCAGTCACATCTACAGTCAAGGGCACAGAGAGAATGGCTGCATGTCTGCTTGTTAGTAACCAGCTTACTCTCTCCTTTTCATTCTGTCTAGGGCCCAGTTGTTAAAATAGTGCAGCCCACAGAGGGCCAGGAGGTGGATATTTCCATCACAATAAAGAGAATCCTCCCCCCCACCCCAGACATGCCCACAGCCCAACCTGATCTAGCCAGTTCCTCACTGGGACTCACTGCCCAGCTGATTCTGCATTGTGCAAGCCGACAATCAAAACTAATCATCACTTGGGCCCAGAGAGATGGCTCAGTGGTTAAGAGCACTGCTCTTGCAGAGGACCTGAGTTCAGTTCCCAGCACCCACATGGCAGCTCACAACCATCTATAACTCCAGGTCTGGGGAATCCAACACCCTCCTGAGGCCTCTGCAGTTGCTACATGTATGTGGTGCAGGCCAATATTCATACATATAAAATAAAAATATCTCAGTCTTCAAAACAACCAAAGCAAACCATCACTGACGAATTGATCAGAAAACAACAAAGGGGCGAGAAATTCTGAGTGTAAATCCATTGAGAATTTAAGAATATGGGAATATAAGTACCCTACTTTTCTAAGCCCCACATTTTAGTACTTGGTTCTTATTAAACATGCATGTGAGAGAAAAGAATTCATTTGATAATTGTTCCCAGAAGACTTGCATTTTAATTCCTCAGCAAATTCCTTCCCTAGAATTTGAGTCATTTTTTATTAGGGGGAGAGTAACAGCACAGATTTAGTTAGTTTTAAGAGTTATAATTCAGTGGCATTTAGTGCCTTCTCATCATTTCACAACCATTGCCTCTCCCTGAGAACTTTTTCTCTAGTATTTAACTCGGCATACATGTTGGATTCTGTAAACTATTTCGATGTCTTTAAACTCAAGACAAAATCATGAATCCAACTAGAAATATTTTGGAATGTAGCTGCCACCTCCCCTTCAGCAGCATCCAACTGCTTTAGACAGCTGAGTGTGTCTGGGTATCGCTAGCATGCTTTGCTAGCTGGCGAGTGGAGAAAACATGCAGGAGGAGTCAAGGCAACTCGTTGAGAATCAGGAGCTCCCTGGCTTCACAAACTGCACCCCTGCTATTAGCCCAGTTACTTTTACACTTCCCCGGCTTGTGGTTCCGTATTGTCCAATCATGGCGTTTGCTGACTGCCTAGGAGGTTAGGAAGGGGGTTTCCATTCAACCTCAGCATGGCCAGGACTGAATGAGCTACAGTACTTTGAGTTCTGTCCTTGAGCTGAGACGGTGAAACTGTGATCGAGAGGTGGTTGCATGCTTTCAGGTGGCTTGGATATTGGAAATTGTAGACACCTGGGCTGTTATGGTACTCATGGGCTCGTTTTATGGCGTGATTGATGCCAGACGAAGGTTGCCTGGGCAGGCTGGAGCATTTACTCCATTTACTCATGTGAGAGTTTATAGCAGTATCCTGATAAGAAGAGTGCCACTGGGTAAATTGCAGCTGGGCTGGAAAGTTCATCCACCAGAGATGCTATGGGCAGCAGACATCTGTTTACTTCCTTGACCTCAGGGCAGCTCATCATTCCCAGATGTATGAGCATTCCTATGCCCACATGGAGGCAGAGGAAAGCAAATTGGGCTATGTGTCTTCCTTTTTTTATATCTTGTCTGTGTCTTTTGGTTTCTTTATAGTCAACGTTTGTTTTTCTAGGGCCAGGCCCATCTGTATTAGCAAATTATTTAATAATGGTATGTCCAAGAATATTTTGAGAAAAAGGAAAGCAAAGGGAGTAGAGAGGAGGCCTTTTATACAAGCCTTCCTCCCAGGCCTCGCACCTGTTCCCTTTAAAATTCTTTGAACAGCGATGAGGAAAATGGTTTTATTATATTGTGACCTTCAGGCCAAATCTCCCTTTATGGAGTGATGGCATTGAACAGTGTGACTCCAACTATTATAGATACCATCCATACAACTAAAACACATACCTAGGAACAACGACCATTTTATAGAAGGAGAATATTTCCCTGGTTAAATAGTACATTGAAAACATAGGTTAATCACCAAAATGTTGAAATTAATCAGAAAGTTATCTACATGATGGCTCTGAATGAGAAGAGGAAATTCTAACCCAAAATTTGCTAAGTGCTGCCACTTTTTTTTCAGTCTATTGGACTTTAAAAATTAGGATATCCAATTCAAACAAGCCACAGAAGCAGAGTAGCCCAATATCATGTTTACACTGACTCAGCAGCTGCAGTCCATTTAAGGCAGACAGACCATTCTAATAACTCACTCTAATTAACCCCCCTTTCTGATAATGGCTCCTCCTGGGGTTATCCACAAAAAGAGCTTTGAAGGAGGCTCAAATTACCAACAAGAATGAAGAGAACACATTTTGATGCTGCTTATAAGTTTCTGTCTCCAGATACCTATCTTTCTGAGATTCCTATGGTTATTGTCTCCTTTTGACATTTTCCTGGAAAGCTTTTCATCAGATACTAACACCAAAATGCTTATAAGCCACCAAACTGCCCACACAGAAAAGCATTTCAAGCTCATCTATCCTACCATTCTAGTAATATCTATAGGGCTGTCTTTAACGTGTACAAATAATCAACCATTATACTTACTAACTGGTGAAGAGATGTATTGACCTTTCCTTGTCTACTGCTAAAACAGTCTAAAGAGAAGTGAGTCACAGAAATGTTTATCAGAGAAAGAGAATGAAACCCCAGAAAGTCAATACCCTATTCAGGTGGCTCTGCATTCTAACTGGACTTGACTTCAAGAATCCTGAAGTGACACGCTTCTGCGAGCCTTTGTTGTTTCCTTGTGAACTCTGGGGTAATGCCACCCAGAATGAGTTCTGAAAGCCTGCAAGCTAACTCTGGAAACCGCGAGCTCTAAGGCTTTTTAATTGTTATTCCTCTGTGTTGTAACTCGTCACCCGTGGGGGCGGGGGTGGGTGGGTGGGGAGGAACAGTGGCTGTTATCATTAAGTATAACATTTCAAAACCTCCCTGGGCCAGTAGAAACAGTCTCCTTCAAAAGCACATGGGGATGCTTTGATGTCGCAGTATGTTAGTCCTCTGGAAGTCACTCATCATTGGGGAGACAGTTAATGTCTCTCCCTAGTTGCTGTGTTTCTTCCTGTTTGTGTCATTCTTCAAATACCTACCCTTTGTCACCAGTTTTTCAGACCATATTCCACAGGTTTGCAGAGCTGTAATGGAAAGGTCCAGAGGGAGGAGACTCCTGTATAACTGAGAGCTCTTACATGGCTGGCCATCCTGAGAGGACATGTGAAGGCCCCACACCTGTGGGGGGCATTTGCTTGGACTGTTTAGTTGCTTTGTGGAAGCAACTCATCCCCAAAAAGAAAGTGCTAGAGCACACAGGCCCGGCTTCAGGACAAATAAAAAGGATGCAAAGTTGAGGATGTTCATGTACTTTTGCAGCAGGCATCAAGATTAAGAGTGGGCTGGGAGACAGCTCAGCAGTTAAGAGCACTGGCTGCTCTTGCAGAGGACTCTGATTTGGTTCCCAGCATCTACATGATGGCTCACAACAGCCTGTAATTCCAACTTGAACCCCAAGGGATCCTATGCCCTCTTCTGGCTTTTTGGGGCATCAGGCAGGCATGTAGTGCATCATATATACATATATGTGTATGTATATATGTAGGCAAATACTCATGCATATATGCCTTTTTTGTTTGTTTGTTTGTTTTTTTTTTTCTTTTTTTTTTTGAGACAGGGTTTCTCTGCGTAGCTTTGGAGCCTTTCCAGGAACTCACTCTGTAGCCCAGGTTGGACTCGAACTCACAGAGATATGCCTGCCTCTGCCTCCTGAGTGCAGGGATGAAAGGCATGCACCACCACAGCTTGGCGCATATATCTTTTTTTAATCTTAAAAATATACTAGCGTATGACATAAGCCAATGGGCAGAAAGACCGGATACAACCCCTTCCAACAGAGCAACATGTCAGGGACAGAGCATGTGCAAGAAAAGTTCATGAAATACAAGTGTAGAAAAAGGTGTGCACACTTTCTTAATGACATGTAAAGGCCACTGCTCTGGAGGCAGATTGTTATTTATTTATTTATTTATTTATTTATTTATTTATTTATTTTTAGTTAGTTTATGGTGTGTGCGTGTGCGTGTGCATGTGTTTGTGTGTAGTTGGTAATCTCCTTCCACCATGTAGATCCCAGGGATCCGACTGAGGTTATCAGGCTTGATGGCAAGTCCTGCTACCCACTTAGCCATCACTGGGTCTTAGGTCTTTTTTTAATTTGGGGAACTCATCTCATCCAGGAAGACTCCTTCCTTATGGACTGGTCATCTCCCCACAACCTTAATGCCAACATATTGAGAGCCTCTGTGGGTGGAAGGAGCGAGCATACCAACTACATGTACACACACACAGGCTTGATGGAAGGCACTCCGACCCGCTCAGCTGGCACTCTTGTCCTAGGTGTTGGGGGCCAGCATTCCAACCTGTGAATTTGTTTTTGTTTTTGTCGGTCTACAACAGGGAAGTACAAATAGTCTCGTGTCTGTTTGCTTGCTTTTGTTTTTAATACAGCAGAGTCCAGGCTGTTAAGATTAATCTCTACCTACAACTGAACTCCAGACAACCTGAAAAATGGAAACCAGCACAGCGATGATAAAAGTGAGTTGTTGTGGTCTCTATAAGACATAGCCAGTCAGTGCCAGCTCTGCTTTGTTACCAGTGCCACAGGATGGAGCACAAGTTGGCACTGAGATTGTTTCTTCACCAATCTCCTGAAGAATTCCTGGAATGTAGGCAGGCCAAGGAGATATCAGTAGCCAGGTCAGCTTTTATCTGAATGGCATCCTAGGGGTAGGAACCCAGTAGACTGATTAGCTTTAGAAGCAAAATAAAGCAACAGTAGTAAAAGCTTGCCCTCCAGTAGCCTAGATAAAGGCACAAGAGTTAATGGGAAGACAGCAGCCTGTGTCCCAGGAATACTTAAAGCCCCACAGGGAGTAGAAGAGTTCTCTTGCTTATGGTACAAAGTCATAGAGGAAGAGGCAGAAGCATGTCTTGCAATGTTAGCTGGATCCGTGGGACTGGCACTCAGGAGTGAAGCAGAGAGATGCTCCAGAATGGCCATGAGGATTGAATGCGCAACAAACATGGCACATTGTCTAGATTATTCTGGACTGGTGGGAAGGGGAAATAAAATACTCCTTTCTCAGCCATTCTGTAGGTGATGTCTTAAACACAAAAGAACCATGAACGTATCTGTATTAGCTGTTTTTCTCATTCTATGCCAAAGCATATGTCAAAAGCTTCCTAAGGGAGAAGGGTTTACTTTGGCCCATGGTTTGAAGGGATAAAGTCCATTCTGGCAGAGGAGACATGACAGCAGAATGAAACAGCTGTTATGTTCTGTCTTCAGCCGGAAGCAAGGAGAGATGAATGTGGGTGCTCAGCTAGCTTTTTTTTTTTTTTTTCCATTTTATTCAGCCTGGGATCTCAGCCCATGGGATGGTGCCACCACATTCAAAGGAGATCTTCTCTTGCCAGTTAAACCTCTTTGGAAACATCATTACAGATATGTACAGATGTGTGTCTCCTAGGTGATTTTAAATTTGATCAAGTTGACAATAAAGATTAACCATTAGATACATCTTATGTCTTCAAGTTATATATCTTTAAAGCACATAGACTATGTCCTGAAAAATTGTAGAGAATATATATGCTGTGAAATTATCTCCAGATACTTTGTGAAGAGGTCTAAATAGGTAGCTTAATTCTACTTCTACTCCTTGGCAAAACTTTGTGAATGTATGAATTTCTATACATCTCCAGGGTGGGTAAGTTGGCTCAAAGGATAAAGACATCTTCTACTGTCTTGATCAGGGTTACTATTATTTTGATGAAATAACCATGCTCAAGATCAATTTGGGGAAGAAAGGGTTTATTCCACTCATAGTTCCATATAACAGTTCATCACCAAAAGCAATGAGGGAAGGAACTCAAGAAGGGCAAAATCCTACAGGCAGGAGCTGATGAAGAAGACATGGAGGAGTGCTGCTTACTGGCCTGCTCCTCATGGCTTGCTCAGCCAGCTTTCTTACAGAACCCAGGACCACCAGTCCAGGGATGCCACCACCCACAATGGGCTGGGCCCTCCCACATCAATCACTAATTAAGAAAATGCTTTACAGGTTTTGCCTACAACTTGATCTGTTGGAGGCATTTTCTCAATCGAGGGTCCCTCTTCTCAGATGACTTTAGCTTGTGTCAAGTGTACATAAAACTAGCCAGTACAGGTACCTAGCCTGATGCTCTTAGTTCCATTCCCAGAACTTACATAGCAGGAGAAATCCGACTGATACCGTGTCCTCTGACCACCACACTTGGTGTCTTGACACACATACCCACATCTCCCTCCACACAATAAATAAAAGAAAAGCAATAAAAAAATTGAAAAAAAAATCTCTATATGTTAGTGTCTACCCTGTGCTGAATAATTATCTTAATAGTCTTTAGTAACTTAAAACAATAAAAATGCCCTATCTTAGACTTTGGAGAACCCAGCATTCCACATCCAAGATGTCACAAAACTATACCCTCCTGGGAAGTTCTAGGGAGAAGCCATTTTCTTCCACAATCTTCCGCAAGTCACTTGTTCTATGGATTCGTGGCTTTTCCCTATCCCTTTAGCTTTTCCTTTGCTCTTTATTTCTCCTCTGACTCCGACCCTTGTGCCAACTCTATATAAGGACTACCATATAGCATCCCTAGTTTAATACATCTGCAAGTATTTCTGCTAGTGTGAAAGGTATTTTGACCATATATCAGGATAGGATTCTATATGGAAACAGTGTTCTTCTCTGGGTTAGATCTATAAGATTCTAATAAGCATGTGAACTGTACAGCTGTAATCCCAACACGTGAGAAGTAGAGGTAGAAGGCACAGGAGCTTAAGGTCATTCTGAGCGGCATACTGAGCTGGGGGTCAACCTGGGCTACGTAAAACTCCAACTCAACAAACCAAAATCAATCCAAACCATGCTACTGTCCCAACATAGTCTTTGGAATTAGGCCAGTAGTATGTAATAACACTATTCACAAAAATATACTTCTGTCCTTGGATGTCTAGGAAGGAAATTTTTACCCTGTCCCTGCTGATTGCAAAAAGAGCCTACAGTTACAGAGTGGTTAAAAAAAAAAAAAAAAAAAAAAAAAAAACCAACCAACTTACATTTTCCTGTGTTTTTGGCCTAGAACATGGGGCCTGTTAGGCGCCTGGTTTTAATGATTATTTTAATGGTATTTTAAGCCATGGCTTAGATTGTTCCCCACTCATGCCAGTTCTTACATGTATTCTAAGTATTAGAAGCCTCATTTTCCAAACCCCACTGGCCAGCACAGTTTTCTTTCCCTTGTGAGCTGAACAGTGCCAAGCACACCACTGACCTCAGCAGATAGCAGCAGTGTCGGGGCTATGACAGAAAAGAGAAACCGAATTTTCAGAACCTTGGTTCTCTGGTGTGCTTGCAGCCCACACCTGTGGGCAGGTCCTTTGGAAGCTTGAAGCTCTCTGAAGGGCAGGTCCTTCATCTTTTTACCAATGGAAGAAGCAACTGTTTGTAAGTGGGGCATATATTGAAGGTGCTGGGTGTGGTGACACACTCCTTTAATCTCAGTGCTCAGGAGTCAGAGGCAGGCAGATCTCTGTGAGCTTAAGGCCAGCATGAGACTACATAGTAGGTTCCAGACCAGCCAGAGTTACTTGGGAAGACCCTACCTCAAAATATCATCATCATCATCGTCATCATCATTACCATCATCATCAGCAGCAGCAGCAGCAGCAGCAGCATTATTGTGCAAATTACCATGATAAAAGACACCAAATTTTGTTCTGACTCCTTGGTCTCAGGATGCTCAAGCAAGTGATGTATGTTTTGTTTGTATGTATGTACATATGCATGCATATACATCTCAGTGTGTATCTTTGTCTCTGAATGAACATAATCGTCACAGGCCTATTCCATATTTAGAGGGTAAGTGAAATGTATGTTTACAATAACTTTTAAAATAAAGTAAGTAATTTGAATTTTAATAATATTATAAATTTATTCTTTGAAATTTCATACATAGTTACAACATATCTTAATGGTATCTTCCTCTGCTTCCCCCACTCCAACTCCTTCCACTGGAGAATATTTTAGAAATTAATTTCACCTGGAGCACTTGTGACACTTCTTGAGATCAGCAAGTGTCTTAGGGGACATAACGGATTCTTCAAGTCACTTACTTTTCAAACATGTTTCTTCCCTTAAACACTTAATAGCAAATGTCCTTTCTATTCTAGAATCATTGCTGATTCTTACATTGTTCATCACAGATTAGGGGAAGATGAGAAAAGAGGCAGGAGAAACTCCCACCCACTCATTTGTGAGTGTGTGTGTGTGTGTGTGAATGTGTTGTGTGAGTGTCTATGCATGTGTGTACCCTGTGAGTGTGTGTGTGTGTGTATATATATATATGTGTGTGTGTGTGTGTGTGTGTGTATGTGTGTGTATGTGTGTATATGTGTATATGTGTATGTGTGTATGTGTGTATATGTGTATACTTACCTGGTAAGCAGCACAAAGGTACAGAAATCTGAGAAGATAGTTCTTGCCACATACTCTAGGGACTCTAGTTCACATGTGACGAAGTTTCACTTATTAGGGAAAAGGATTATTCAAAAGTTTAAAAGAGAATTCTCTCTCCACTCACCCTTCCCTGCGCTCCCACCCCCATAATAATCTAGCTGAAGGTCACTTGCTGACACCTCACTGGTTTTCAGTTGCTTTGATGTAGGTATAGCGATTGATTTGGAACTTGTTTAGTTAACAAACTGGACTCCCTGGAAAACCCCACTTCTCTCTTCTTCCTTGAAGCATGCCCAGGATGGTTGCAACAATATACTATGGCAATTAAAATAAATAACCACCTCCTATCAAACCTTGTTAAACCCCTGTCATTGTTAACAATGTCTTAGGGATATTACTTTGATGTCTTCCCCTTACTGTAGGCATCTTGCTCAAAGAAGAAAATCTTTAAAGAGTAGTGTGTGGCTTTGTGGGATGAGAAGTAAACAAATAAGCATATTAGTAATTCATAGTGTACCTGGCTGTGTACCACAGATGGTTACATGATACACTTTCATGCCAACAAACATAAAATAAGGCAACACTCAACTGCCTTTTGAAGGACAAATTCAGAATTATAAAGGGAACAGATATTTCTATAAATGTCTGTTCCATAAATAAAACAGAAATGCTAGGCATGATTAAAGTTCAGAGAAAAGGTGATATCCAGGAGTAGATATGTCTCTGCGGCAAATGTAAGAGTGTCTTTTCTTTTAGGCATAGAGACCCATGGTGGTTACCCAGGAAACTGGGACATCACAGAATGATGGGGAGATGCTGGAAGAGAGGATTAGGGACAGGATATGCAAAGGTGTTGATGTTTGTCTTGGGAGAAAAAAAAGTTGAAATGGAGATTTAAGGTCTTTTGATACTTTTTTTTTTTTAGAGATTGGGGTCTCACTGTACAGCTCCAGCTGGCCTCAACTCACTTTTTTGTAGACCATCCTGATTTTGAACTCACAGAGATCTACCTACCTATACCTCTTTGGGTTAGAATTAAAGGCATGTATTACCATGCCAGATTTATTTTAAAGGAAGAATTACATCAGTGACATATTTTCAAATCCAACGTCATCCATTCATTTAGTCAGCTAACATTTATGATGCGGTGATTATGAGCAGGCATTTGGGAACACAAAAGGAGTTTGATTAACTTGAATGGGAGATCTGGGAGCTATAGTCTTTGTTGGGGAAAATGATACATACAAAAAGACTAGGAAATAACATTGTACGATGAACCAAAGTCCATTGTAAGCTCATAGGCTGTAAAGACACTGGCAATGGAGATACGTGTGGTAGGTGAAAAGAAGAAAGAGGGAAGCTGCTATGTTATTAGCTTCCATTCTACTGAATTGCTCCAGGAACAAAGCTAAACCTAAGGCTATTGATAGGAATGGTCAAGAAGACTCTTTAGTCACAGAGTGTATCTGTATTTTGTGGTAAATAGGAACTCAATTTTAGACTCCATCACCCCTTGAACATCCTGAATAGAGCTGACCCAATGTCTTTCTCTTTAGAGATGATCAAATTCCCCTTTAAAAGTATCAGAAAAGATTTATAGCATGCCTTCTTAGTGCTCATACAACACTCAGAGGCCAAGAGGGGTCCCATAAATGATGCAGAGAGACAGAGAGAGAGACAGGATGCTGTCAGACTGAGCCTGTGACTCAAGCCTAGGGTGCTTCACTCACAAAAGCCTTATAAATGTCATACTGGCTCAGGCTATAAAGTCCCTGATTGTGATTTTTTTTATGTTTACTGTAATACTGAAAATCTGTGGCTAAAGCCCAGGACAGTGGTTTCTGTAGAAATCACCCTATTTTACTGCTAAATTATAGGATCATATATGGCCCCAAAGTGCTTCAATAAACGTAATGGAAAGTTTACTCCCTAGCCAGGGAGACTTTGATCTTATGGCATCACAAAGCCAAGGTCAGTGAGATGATTTGTGAGAGCTTTCCTGAATCAGGATAAGGGTGAACCTGTAAGGACACAGGGAAGGAGCAAGCATAAAGGTTTACTGTTTACCTCTTTGTGTATGAATGCTTTATTTATGCTACAAAGGACAGTTCTATCAGGCAGAGTTATAGGAATACCACTTTTCTCCTTGTCTCTTCTTCTATTAGTAGAAGAAAAAATGGGATACATAATTACATTTTTGTTCAAGTATGACATGTACTTCGATTACATTTACTCTGTTACTTTCTCTTGTCTCCTTACCCCCTCTTCCTCTTAAAAAATAGCTCCCTTTCTATTTTCATATATGTGTCTTCTAGGTTCTACACAAAAGAAAGGAATAATGAAATAGGTATCTTTTCTGGTTCTGGCTTATTTAGCTTAACACGATAATCTTCAATTCCACTGACATATACCACTTGATGTCCGAATAAATGTAGGCTCTAAAGCATTGGGTTCACCACACTTCTTTCCAGCCAGCCTGTGAGTCCAGTGCTTATCATTACTGTCAGAAACATTTTTTACCTTCATTAAGTGTATTTTTAGAAGTAATGATGATTATGAAGATATTACCTATGTTGAGTGGAATGGAATGTGCCAGGAGGATCTGGAATGCAAATATCTCCAAAGACTGAGTTTTCAAGAATTCATAATGGAATGAATTACTTCCTAATTTTTACAAAACACAGACACATTAAAATGGCATATCTAGGTTGCACTTTTGAATCCCAGTAAAAGTTCCTTCAGTTAAGTTTCCTTGCAAAGCAATGTTAATTTGTCTCCAACTGTGAGGGACCTTGGTGACACACCACTCTGAGCTACAGAGGCTCTAATCCGCACTTTGAAAAAACTTAGCAGATGAATCAAATGGGTCTTGAACCTGGAGACCAAGATGAGTCACCTTATGATGAAAAGCTTAGGGCCTGGGTATTATAGTGTCTGGCTTCTCTTTCCATGGAACATCAGCAAGAAAACCGGTTGAATTCCTCAAGCAGAAATACAATGATGATTTACCTGACTAGTGCATTTCAGGAAGGCCATCTTTATCCTGTGCTCCTGCAACTCTGTAGAACCAAAGCTTCAGGGATTTTGCAGCTACTGAAAAATGCTAGTAAGACAGATGGTGTCCATCTGAAAGTCCCTCAGCTCTCCAGACACATGCCCATGTCTGGATAAAATACAGAGAAAAACAAAACAAAGCAAAAGCCCGTGGATATTGTATAGAACTTATTTTATGAAAAACAGTCAATCACATAGTCTATTAAGCTTATAACAGAGTAATTATGACAGACCAGAAGGCTGCTGGTCATTGCAAAGAACCCTGGGGGTAAAAAAATTACATGTGCACATGCACACACACACATACACACACACAATTTTAATGCATGATTCAGATAAGAAACCAAAGGTATCACCTTATAAAAGACACAGAATACAAAGGCCTAGACCCAGGCATTTTGTGATATACAGGAGGAGGAGGGGTGTAGTTCTGATTAAAATATATAGCCCAATTCTTTAATTTCAATAACCACCTGTGATCACTTGACCAAAGTTAAGCAATTGAACAAATATCTTAACTAGTCCTTGCTTCCACCTAGATCATTTTAAAAGCTGTCTGTTCTGTGCCTTCGATCATGCACTGCTTCCTCTGCAGTCCTCTGCATGCTGCATTTGCAACACTGTGGTCTCTCCATCTTTGTCGGCTGAACATAGGTGAATGACTTTTACAAAGCTTAATAATCACCTCCTCTCATACTGTTTCTACCCTTGTGTGACTCTCGTGTTGGGCTTTTTCCTCACTGTTCTTGTGGCAGCATATATTTTCTATGCTATTTCTCTGACGTCGGTTGTAATTTTCCCAAAGCAAGAGGCAAATCTTGATTTCTCTTCTTTTAATATGGGGCTCAAACCAGGTGAGTCTTGAAATAAATATGAGCAAAAAGAAAATGAATTAATGACATTAAGGATTTTAAAGCTTTAGAAACACCACCAGGGAATTTACCGAATATATTACTTTCTTCCAAGGAATACACAGTATAACAGTAGGAGATTGAAAGGGAAATATTTTTAAAATATGAGAAAGAAAACATCAAGGGTATAGACCAGGAAGAGGTTTGTTGATTGATTTGAAAGGAAGGAAGGAGAGAAGTCGAAGCCAAAGGTGAAATAAAAAAACAACTGTATTCAATCCAGGTTTCTTCCCAAAGTGCCTGAAGAGATGACTTAGTTGTATACAATAGTCATGCTCACCATCCTTTCTATTTAAAACCATTTCTAAAAATAGTAAGAGCTTATACTTTAGTGAAGATCACAGGAAAGGATATAACATAGGCAAATTTCTAAGGAATTTTTAAAAGATTCATTTTGTTATTTATGTGTGTTGGGTATATCTGTATGTATATGTGCCATGTGTTTGGATCCTTTTGGAGTCCAGAAGAGAACATAATATCATTTATTGTTGGAGTTACAGGTGGTTGCGAACTACCCAGCTTGGGTGCTGGGAACTGAGCCCAGGTCCTCTGCAAGAGTAGTTCAGGCTCTTAACCACAGAGCCATCTGTCCAGCCTCTAAAGACAGGCTTCTTATAATGGGATGAAGTCTTCATTGTTCACATGGTTTTTAGTAGTCTCTTCTCAGACTACGAGTGGATTCCATTCTTGTTCATGTCGAATTGTACTTACTCTATTAAGTGTGTACAATTAGTATATTACAATTCATTAAGTGCTGTGCTTCTGTACAGCAGATTTGAGTGAGATATGCTGTCTCCAGCATGGATGATGCTGGAAGCGCATCGTGTACAGCTCCCTGGAACCTGCATCCCATGAAATGCAAATTCCCAGTCAATCATGTCTCTATGCAGCATGGAGGAAGAGCAGAAATTTTTGGGGGGAGGTTTACCCACTGAGTGATGGAATTGTTTATTGTAGCTATAGTTTTCCTGCCTGGCCCACAGTCAGGACAAATCTCTCTCACCCGCCAGTCCCGCAGCCGCTCAGACCCAACCAAGTAAACACACAGGGACTTATATTGCTTACAAATTGTATGGCTATGGCAGGCTTCTTGCTAACTGTTTTTATATCTTAAATTAACCCATTTCTATTAATCTATAAATTGCCACATGGCTTGTGGCCTACTGGTATCTTAATATCTTCTCATGGCAGTGGCTGGCAGCGTCTCTCTGCCTCAGCCTTCCACTTCCCAGCATTCTCTTCTCTCCTTGTCCTGCCTATACTTCCTGCCTGGCTACTGGCTGATCAGTGTTTTATTTATGAACCAATCAGAGCAACACATTTAACATACAGAACATCCCACAGCAGTTTATTATTGTAAAATAACCTAAGGGTTAGTTTTCCAAGACCTTTTTACAATGGATTTTGATCATATTGACTCCCACTCCCAACTCCTTTCAGATATTTCCCCCCCTTTCCATATCCTTCCAACTTTGTGTCCTCTTCTTTTTTATTTCATAATATAGGACACTATGCATATGGTTTGATAAAGATTTCTGCCCTCTGACATGTAATGGTTGATGCATTTACTCATGATCCTGAATTTCAGATGGATTTGATCCTACTGAAATTAAAAATACATTATTTTTATGCTCTATGATATTTTAATGTATTCATGTCAATATTGCATCGATTATATTATTTAATCTTTTATGTATTTATGTTTAATATATTAATATAATGTACATATATTTTATAATATAATATAAAATTTTAAATACTTTGCTTTTATAATATCTGAATGAGAAGCTGAAGAGAAAAAGTGGAAATGTTTTCATAAAGTAAATAAGAAACAATGTAAGGAACTCCCTCAAATAGCTTGGCAGCTTTATTCATCTATTTTCTTTGTCTGTTTCATTTTTTTCCTAGAGTTGGTCTATAGATGTCCACTTGGATCACACCTGAAATACAGAGGCAGTGACTGAACTTAGAAAAGCTCAATTGTAGTCAGTGTCTTTGACCTGAGATCACATGTATGTTCCTAATGTTGAGTAACTGGGGCCAGGAGCAGCTGCCTCTGTAGCCCACACTGGTTATATATATATATATATATATATATATATATATATATATATATATATATATATAATATAGTCTTTATTAGACTGGCTTATAGACTGAGATCTAGGTAGTCCAAGATTAGCTGCCTGATGATGGAAAGGTCAAGAATCTGGTAGTTGTTAAGTCCCTGGGGCTGGAAAAACTGCTGGTCTTCAGTCTATGTCAGAATCTTGAAAAAGTTTGGTCTACTACTGCAAAAAGATAGAGGTACTTGCCAGTGAGAGTGAGGAGAAGCAGGCACAAAGGAAAAAAAACAAACTTCTTCATTATCCTTTTATGTGAGCTGCCCATAGAGGGTGTGGCCCAGATTTAGGGTGGGTCCACACATCTTCAGTGGTCTGATCAAGACTATCACTCATAGGTATGTCCAGAATCTAGGGTTTTATTTTATTCCAGATGGAGTCAGGTTGACAACTGAGGCTAGCCATCACAGGTGGATTATGGAATATTGTTTTCCTCATTCAGAAATATGAAGATTAGGAACATCTTCTGATAGCTGGAACTGGAGCACATATGTGAGAGAATTCCACTCTCTGGGAGTTTTTCACGTGAGCTGATCTTTTCTGTTTCATGAATTTGCTTCTCTGTGTGGCTCTTGACTGAGCAGCTGCCTATGGTGGATGAACAGCTTGGGGTGGAAGTGGGGGAAAACAGAAAACAGAGCCCATTTCTATGTGATGTCATATGGCCCACAGTCGTAACAGCACACTCTGCTTTAATCCCCCATAATTGACCATGGAAAATGATTAATATTGTAATATTAGGAGTGGGTGGAAAAGAGTGGAAAGCACACTGTATAAATCATGGAACCAATTAAATGTACACATATGTGTGTGCATGATGGTCTATTCACAAGGGAAGGTGTTTCTACTATTTTCCTCTTTTATCTCTTCTGAGAATTAAACAGCAGAAGATAATACTGATTTTTTTTTAAAAATTTTCTTCTTATTAAAATGGCATAAACTGAAGTTTCCAGTGTGTTAATGTTATAATAAGTTTTAGGGTAGACATATTTATTTATTTACTTATTTATTTTACCACTAATATACAAAAGAAGTACCTTGTTAGGATGTGGACAACTTTTTGATGGGACAAAAGATCTACTTCTCAGATCAAGATGACATCCCTTCTGAGGCCAGTAAGATGACTCAGTGGGCAAAGGGTCTGGTCTTTGATTGACAACCTGGGCTTCATCCCTGGAGCCAAAGTAAAGGTGAAAAGAGAGAACTGACTCACAAAGCTGTCTTCTGACTTCTTTCAAGTACTGTTGTGTGGTACCTATATACTATAGTATGAGTTTACATTCTCCCACAACAATAAAATACATCATAAAAATACATCATTTCTATGTTTCTGTAACCAGCTATAAAACAGCTCACCTTTTTTGTGAGTGTACTTTACCAAAATATATATGCTGGAAAATTCCAGAAATCAATAATTTTTAAGTTTTGAATCATTTTACTGTAATACACTGCCATTAGTTATTCTGGTTTTCTGTAATATGTAACTATGCAAAATTTGTATGTTGAACTATATCATAGGTAAGTGTGTATAAGAAAAAACTGTATTATAGGTGATTTGAGATATCTGGAGTGTTGTAGGAGATTACCTTTGGGATGATGAAGGATACTGTACTATGAAATGAAGGACAATTCTAAATATTTTGAGCAAAGAACAAGTGTAATGTTGAATTATTTACATGGTTATTGCAATCAATAGATATGGTCAGGATGCTGAGGCCAGACACTGGCAAGTCAGTAAGGAAGCAGAGGAAGAGCTGAAGTGCTCTGAGTGATGGAAGGATGATGACATTCAACGCTCAGAGAAATATGGGAAACATGGAACACCCACAAGGAATATGCTGGAGAATAGGTTAGGTGGAACTGCCACACAAATCTACCAAAGACTGCTAACTCTAGGAAACAATGTTAGATATTTATCGATATGGTGTAAATCTAGAACATCATATAAAGGCTGCGATTGGAGAAAGCTGAATGACAGGTCATCACTGGCTGACCTATCAGGATAGGTCAAACTGGAATGTCATTTAGGCAATAAATACAGTTAGAAGTGTCTTTAGTTTTATTAGCACTCTTTGCCAGCTTGTTAGCTAGAGTGCATGAAACATGTATAGCAGATTTCGTTGTGGGAATCTGAATGGAAGGAGTAGAAAGGGGTCTGGATTTTAGAAGGGCTAGAGAAGATGTGTAGCAAAAGATCAGTGTGGGCTTCAGGCAAGTTAGGAGAATTGAAAACAAAACAATACAAATAAACCAAACACCAAGTCTTAGAAAGACAGAAAAAGATGGTCCAGGGTTTGAAGTTACAGCAAGAGCAGAATACAAGCAAGGCAGTTTTGTCTGAGATAGCGAGCTGACTCAGAAGGTAAAGCCAGGTGATCCAAGTTTAGTAGGTAGAATCCACATGGTGAAATGAAATAACAGAACTGACTTCGGCAAGCTATTCTCTGACCTCTTCACATGCAGTGTGTATGTGTTTAGCTCTGTGTTACACTAAATTAATGTTAAAATTAAAATAATACTCATCAATTCTTTGAGATTGTCATACAATGTATTTTGATCATATTAACCCCCTCCCAAACCTATCCCCACCTTCTTACCTTCTTATACACTAAACTAACTCTCTCTCTCTCTCTCTCTCTCTCTCTCTCTCTCTCTCTCTCTCTCTCTCTCTCACACACACACACACACACACACACACAAGTCCAGTTTGTGTTCCTCAAATTCTCTTGGGTGTGAGACTAACCCATGAAGTGGTTCAACCTACCAAGGATCACACCCTTAAAGAAAGAAAACTGGCTTATCTTCCCCAAGCAGCTGTTAATTACAAATGTTGGTTAGGGGGTGGGACTTTGTGCTAGGATTCTACCTTTCTTGAACCTGCAAAGGTCTTGTGCATGCTGTCACAACCACTAAAAGTTTGTGTGTGCAGCTGCTTTATTGTGCCAGAAAACAGTTTCCTTTTAAGCATCCATTGCCCCTGGCTCCTACCATCTTTCTAACTCCTCTTCTACAATGATTCTTGAACCTTGGTGGAAAGGATGTGATATAGGTGTTCCATTTAAGGCTGAGTACTTTTCAGTCTCTTATTTTCTTCTTGTTCATAAGTTGTGCGTCTCCTATGTTAACCACTATCTATCACAAAAAGAAATGTCACTGATAAGGCCCGAGAGATGCATTGTTCATTAGGCATAGCAATAAATCCTTCGGAGTTGGTTTAGGACTATGATACTGACCTTGAAACTTTATCCCTACTGGCTAGCCTTCATAGTGTTGGTGGATGCTATACATGCCACCAGAGAAGGAAAATGATCTTTGGTCTTACCCAACTTTGAATCCTGTTAACTACAAGAATGATTAGTCTGGCAAACCATGCCCACTGGTACAATAAAGGCACAAATGTTATGGGAGTAACCAACTACTCTCTGATTGGATTTACGGCCCACACCACAAGATAGAAACCATATCTGATACTGTTACCAGGCCAAGGACCTATGGCTAGATAGGTCACAGATGCTATGTGAAAACCTATTGAAAGAAGAAAAGTGTTTCTTGTTTGTTTTATTTTTCTTTGGTTTGGTGAAATGGAATAATTAGCTAAAGGTAGTGACATTGTAATAGGGACATCTTTGAGTTTGTGACACAGCATGAACCCAACACAACTTCTGAGGAAAAAAACCCTTCAAACTTAGCTGGCAGAGAGATATTATCAGCCATTCACAAGGCATTGTGGGAAAGTGTTCACCTGCAAAAACTTCACATTTCTTAAACATTTCACAAGAAATACTCTGTGAGAGCTTATCCATTACTCAAGCCATTTTTTTTCTTGTGGCCTTATGAATTTCCTATTGCCCTCAGGAATGTTTATTTGGTGATGTATTTTTAGTTGTTGTTGGTGATGGTTTCTGCTTATTTATTTGTTTTTGATTCACGATATCTAGTTCAGGCTAGTCTTGAATTCTTGATCAGCCTCCTTCAGCCTCCTGAGTGTTGGGACTATAGCTCTGTACTAATGTAGCTGCAATACACTTGATAGTCTAAGAGGAGCACAGTATTTTGCAACTGGGGAAGTTATAGAAAGAAATCAATTTTTTTTTACCATATTTCTTACAATTTCAGCTATCAATTTGAAATGATGTACATCATATCACACAGGCAGGCACTGGATTAGAACCAAGTTCTACTAAACCCTAACATAGGGTCCCTCTGTAGCGACCACTAATGACATTTAAAACAAATGAGACATTCAAACCATTATGACAGATAAGTGAAAGAGAATTCATGAGACAGTTGGGATGATGCTGAGTCGCATCCTCTCAGTGGGATGGAGAGGAAAAACAGCTTTATTATTTATTTTTTTAAAAAATACTTCTACCCAGGGACAGCTAAGGAAGGTACATTTCCTGTTGGTCCAAGAGGGTATTATGGGTGGGAATGACACCATTAACTGATGGTTTATGGCTTTGGGGAAATAGTGGGACATCCTGTTTGCTTGATCAGCAGTTAAACCCTAGGTTGCTGTTTTGACCTTGCTTCACCCAGAAGATTATTTCTATAAACTTGAAAACTGAAACCAAATAAGATCACATACACAAGAGAAGTCCAGCGGAAGAAAGTCAAATCTTTTGTTTATCTCCAGGGTGTGAACGGCAGCCAAAGACTATTCTACTGTTCCCTCTCTGGAAACAAGGTGATTTGCATACCTCTTGGGCTTATGCTCCTGATTAGCTATGTAAATAACTTTATTCAACAAAGCCTCCTCTTCCCTCTTGTGTTTTAACCTTGGGAACCTTTTTCTAGTGTTTGTGGGAATTAAATAATGAACTTTAAATATTAGCAGTTTGGAAAATGTGAAGGTCTAGTGGAAAACACTGCATTAAAATATAAGTAGCCTAATATAAGCATAGTTTTATTAATAATTATACTTCCCAATGGCTAGCAGTAATTATCTTCCTACTTGATGAATAATATTATGAAGAACTTTGGAATCTGGCTCCCCACAGCTCCCAGCACATAAATATGAATGATAAGCATCATTAGCAATACATTGCATTGGATTCAGGGACTGTGATTTTGTTGGTCTGCAGACCTCCTACTGGAGGACCTCCAGGAGATCATTCACTTGGTAGGGAACTTTACAGTTCACAAAGCCCTGGAACACATTTTGTTTCTCCAGACACTAATATTAGCCTTTATGTTACTCTGACAAAGAAAACAAGGCTTAGGAACTTAGCCCTGTTCAGATCAAATCTGTTCTTAACTCTATACTTATTGCTTTACCTCATTAAGCTAATGTCACAGTCCACTCAGAAAGTTAAGGGTAATTTTAGTCTCTGTAATCTGTGTGTGTGTGTGTGTGTGTGTGTGTGTGTGTGTGTGTGTTCCAGTATGCTTGGGTATGTGTGTGTCTGTGGATGTGCCATGAGGCCAAAAGATAATCTGTCCTGTTATTCCTCAGTTGCCATTCACCTTGGTGGCTTTTTCAACTAGGCTTGCTGGCCAGAGGGCTCCCAGGGAGGTACCTGTCTCCATTTTCTCAGCACTGGAATTACACATACACACTACTGTGCCCTGCTTTTGACACAGGTGCAGGGGATTGAACTCAGGCCCTCGCCTGTGTGCAGCAAACACTCCATCCTCTGAGCTATTTTCCAACCCTTTGCAGCATTTTTTCATGGTCAGTCAAAGATGTATCTTCCATGCAGATGCTGGACCACGCTCCATACATGGAACATTATGTGGACACAATACCCACTAGCAAGTTGTAACATAGGTCATTCTCATTTTTGAGGCTAACTTTAGGAGGGTCCCTGAAACAGGAGAAAATTCTAGATTCTTATTCAACCACTCAATGCTAAGCAAGAAAGTGAAGAAGCATCTACAAATACATTAGAATTATAATAATATTCATTAATGTATGCCCAAAATTTCTTTAGGTTTCAAATAAATACATAACATGCATTATATATACATATATATGTATAAATATTATACACATATAATATATAAAGTATTTTATATATATGTTAAGCATTACATATAATGACACAATAAAAGTAATATATACAGCATTAAATATATATGTATATAAAATGAAGTAAACAAAACAAAGTATAACAAGCTTGTCAGGATTAGCCCACCACAAAAGAAAGTAGAAACATAGCAAAGAGACCACTAAACTTTAGAATCCCCAGGTTTCTTTTTACTCTGGTAAGGCTTGACTAAAATAACACAAGCCTTATAGCTTACTAATTTTTCAGGCCAATATTTGGACATAATTTGTGTGCTTTATAAGCCTGAAAAACCCACAAGAGGCCCCAGATTGCTGACGTAACTGTCTTTGAATTCAACAAAGCCCATTACCACGTCAGTGAGGAGGATGGGTGGAAAGCTCACAAGGCAGGGTTTCTAGGCACCCAGAGGGGTTTCCACGGCAGCTACTGAAATAATAAACTCCCTTGATTTTTGGCACCAACCGGAGTCATTTTCACAGTTCACTTCTAATCACAGATAATTCTTTTTTTATTATGTCATTTTAGATGTTGTTATTCCACACATAGAAAATGTTGCTATGTGACGGAGAACCATAAACTGTACATATGATAGCGGTCTTAACAAAAGGGGAACTGTCTGCAGTCTGGGCCTTAGGAGCAGGAGTGTGAGCATGCATGTATATGCGTGTGAGTGTTTATACGTGTGTGTGTGTGTGTGTGTGTGTGTGTGTGTGTGTGTGTGTGTGTTTCAGCCTGACCCCCTTTGAATTTCTGAATAAACTTTTTGATGACTGAAACTTGAGGTAGACTTTCTGTTATCTGTTTCAACTAAAAGAAATTAAGAATTTGCTCATGATTTTACCAATGAGTTTTTGCATAAATTTGGGAGAGAGGAAACTCAGGCAGACAGAGTTCCTATAGTTCCCAGCAACAGAGGTTAAGGCTGGACTTTGAGTGCTAACTTGTTTTTGTGTTAGACAAGGCAACTTTTGAAGAAAAGAAAAAGAGGAGAAAAGGGGAGAGAGAGAGAGAGAGAGAGAGAGAGAGAGAGAGAGAGAGAGAGAGAGAGAAGAGCTAATCTTACTGACTTCTATGGGATTTTAATACCAATGTCATATGCTTAGCATAATTTCAAGGTGTAAAAAAATCATACCATTAGGAAGAATATTCTCTTTTTCATGTTCGTTTGGCCTCATTAGTATGCTCTCTTGTAATTTTTAATTTTTATGTTGAAATAATTTGAACCCCTAAAGCTTCAAGAGGGCAGTGGGATGAGGTGAGATCAAATAAGAATGAAGTATAATAATGTATGTTGTGCAAAATGTCACAAATAGAACGTATTTCTTTGTATGTTAACTAAAATCTTAATTTAGTATCTAATACTCTTCCAATGAATGCAGCGGTTGTTAGCCTCTTACAGAGTACACTGTTTCATGATCTCTCTTTCTCTCTCTCTCTCTCTCTCTCTCTCTCTCTCTCTCTCTCTCTCTCTCTCTCTCTCCCCCCTCTCTAATTAAAAACAATACATTTATTTATTCTTTTGTGTGTAGCGGGGCACATGTGCCATGGTGAGCTTCTGATGATGAGAGGACAACTTGGGGAGACCTCATGCGCTCAGCTTGGAGACAAATGTCTTTACCTGCTGAGACATCTCAAGGGTCCTGCCTTCCTGATTGTAATTTTGTTTTGATCATTTGAGGCTAAGTATGGAAATCTTCTCCATTTGCCTCGAAATCTATATATGTACATTTCCTAAAAATAAAGACCATTGCATCTATGTTTACAGAAAAATTGCTCAAATCAAGCTTTGCTTTCAGAATTAAGAGGGTTGTCTATTAAGTTTGTTCACATTTCATCAATGTCCTTACAGTAATTGCTCCTAGTCTGGGATCTGGTCCAGAATTATACATTGCAGTTAGTTTTTATTAGAATAAGTTATTCTCCCAAGTACATATTTTAGTTAGTACATATTTATGTCATTGTTTCACAAATATTTAATAACTATGATCTGAGTCTGCATTGAACTCATCTCCCTTTTGTCCTTGGAACAAAATGAAACAGTAACAGCCCACAAAGCAAACAGACAACAAAAGAGCAAAAAAATGTACTGGATGATGCTTTTCAAAAAAATCACCTTTGCCAGGCGTGGTGGAGCATGCCTTTAGTCCCAGCATGTAGGAGGCAGAGGCTGGAGGGGCTCTGTGAGTTCAAGGCCATATTGGCCTACATAGAGTTCCATGGTAGCCTAAGCTGCCCAGGAAGACTTAGTTGAAAACAAAAATGTGAGAAGTGGAAAAGGCAATGAACATTAGGGAAAGACACCACATGTTCTTCTCTGGCTTCAGCAGGAGCACAGTGGGCATGCAAATGCATGCACAAGTATGCATACACATACATCTAACACACACACACACACACACACACTTGTACAAGGTAACACTCAATGTGAAGGGTATTTTGAATATCATATTAGCACACCTCTTCAGGTTGACAGGACACCCCATAGGCTACAGAACACCTCAACCTCCCCCTGCAGGTTTAGAACATAGGGAAAGAGCAAGACAAGGCTCAAGGGAATCTGTGAGGTCAGCAGTCAAAAGGATTCACTGAGCAAAAACAAAACCAAATAACTAGACAAACAAACCAAGGCTAAGCATACGTTCTGACACGCAGCCTGGGTCTCCAGAGTGTGGTTCATTTAAGCACAGAAAAAAGAGCAAAGAGTATGCGTGGTTTGGCTTTAATTTCCTAATATTAGCATTGTAATACAAATAGTTACCTCTGCTGGTGAAATTATGAATATTATTGTATTCTTTATTTTATCTTCTTTAAATGGTATTGTTGCTGTTTGGTAGTTTTTGAGACTAGGTCTCCATCCTCTTGACTTCTGGGATTACTGGGTGAGCCACCATGCCTGGCTCTATGTCTTGAAGTTTTATAATAAATGATGTATTTACCTTTTCCTATTAAAATTATTTCATGTATAGAGATGGATATGGTGTAGTTGTGCAAACAACAACTAAAATCGTAGTTAGCAATAGTGATGAATGCTGAGATTGAGATGGGACATCCCAGAAGCTCAGAAAAATATAGTAGTTCTGGTTGGTTCTTGGCGAGATTTCCAGAGGTCCCTGGTATGTGTACTTCCCAGTGGATTTTGAGAAGCAAATAGAGACTCCTAATTTGTCGAATGGGGTTCAGGTAACAATCCATATTGCTGGAATGATGGATGGAAGCAGGATGTTAAAAACCCAAACTGTTACATGTTATCAGATTTAGGAGAAAGGGGTGATAAAAGCAGAAATCCAAAGTATTTACTAATGATATTGACAACATTAAACCACAGGGTATGTTGAGCAGCTGTCTTAGTTCTGTTTCCGTTCCTGTGATAAAACAACTTAGAGAAGACAGGTTTTAAGTTGCATCAGCATGAAGCAGAGACAGCTGGTCACATTGTATCCATAGTCAAGAAGGGGGTCGGGGGAATTAATATCTACATACTTCTGCTCAGCCGGCTTTTCACACTATACAGTCCCAGATCCCGTGGATGGGAAATGGTGCCACCCACAGTAGGCAGGTCTTCCCATGTTAATTAATGCAATCAAGATAATCATCAACAGACTCGACCACTGGCCAATCTAGACAGTCCCTTATTGAGATTCAGTTACCAGTGATTGTAGATTGTATCAAGTTAATAATTAAAAGTAATAGTAGCAGCATCCCAGACTAGTAAATCTGAAAACCTGCAATGTTCCAAAAGCTAACATTTTTGAGGGTAGATAATACCTCATAAGTAGAAAACCCTACATTATGAAACGTTTTTCATGCATATTATCTAAAATATTGCTAAGGCATAGAGATGCAGCCCAGTGACTGCCTAACATTCAGTCACCCAGTTGGATCTCAAGTACAGCAAAATTAAGCAGACAAAACAAAACATGTCTATACATAGATAAAATGTACCATCAGGGAATTATCTATATCTATATCTATCTATCTATCTATCTATCTATCTATCTATCTATATCTATAATATATGAGCCATAAATGAATTTCTTGCTTAATCTTGTACCCCATCCCCAAGATATCCCATAATGCACATGTAAATACTACAAAATTCTAAAAATGTATGTACAAAACATCTGGACACTTCTAATTTTATAAGCAAAGTTCAATCTGTAGTCATATGTGAATGTTCAACTACACAAGAATTCCTTTGAAGACATCCTAAAATGGCTTAGCTACTTTGCCTCTTGCTGTCATAAAGTATCCAAACAAAAGGAACAAAAGACAGAGTGGGTTTACTTTGGCTCCTATTTTGAGATTGTAGTCCATCAGAGTGGGAGGGTCCCAGTAGCAAGAGCATGAAGCAGGTCGTATTGCATCCGCAGTTAAGAAGCAGAGAAACATGAATGCTTATGCTCAGTTGTTTTACTCCATTTTTATACAATCCAGGATCCCAGTATAGGGATTAGTATTAGCCACCTCGATTAACATATTAAGATAATCTTCCATAGACATGCCCAGTAACCCATTTCCCAGATGATTATATATATCATCAAGTTGACAATTTTGATTAACCATCACATGAGGACAACCCCCCCATATATATTAGATTTGGCTTCCAGACTATTTTACTCTTTCAAGTAAAATATAAAGATTATGTTTCACCTTTGATCAAATCATTTTCAGTATGACAAAATCCCAGCACTAGAAAATTAACATGGATTTTTTTGAAAATTTTACTACTTATTTTCACTGTTTTTAGAGCCAGTAAGGATGTATCCTTAGCTATATTCCTAAAATTGTACTTGTCAGACTAGCATGATACTGCACATACTCCCCTGAGTAGTTTGTGAGAGTTTTGTAGCCATTGGAAAGTGGAAATATATACCTGGATAACTTTTTCAAGAAGCAATGTTCCCCAGGGCAATACCCTTATCATGTTTCAGTTTGAATTCAGGTTCCCAATGGCAACAGGTTGGCTCAACTTATTTTATGGGTAATAGAATGCTCTGGTAAATTATCAGTTATCAAGAGAGCAAGTAACAGAGTAAAAGGTGATGAGCAAGCAAATAAACTTGGAAATATCTGAGAAGGAACCATCAAATTCTTGTGAGATTCCCATAGTGTTTTTTTTTCCCCTCACTATACTAAGTATCTTGCTATATGAAAGAAATATGGCACTGTGAGTAAGAGTGAGGAAATGAAGTGAAAGATGGTATGCTGAATTCTACCCCAAAATCCACCAGACTCTGTGATCAGCTGATGCAGCCACCATCTTCTTCCTCAATGCCCTGTCTGGTTTCTTGCTGGCTAACAGGGGAAGTCTAGGCATAGACTTGGGATAGGAGGAGGTGAGTAGAAGTTCCAACCCTAGATGACCTTACTCTGGCTGGATCGGAAGACTGAGGGAGATTCCTTTACTATTGTAAGACTGCAACAACATAAAACATTCCCTTCTTTCTTACAACCATTATGTCTCTTCTTTTTCTACAATGGTTTACTCTTCTTGTGTGCATATGTATATGTGTGGGTATATGTTTATGTGCGTGTAAACAAGTGGGAGGTGTAGAGCCGTATGGGGTGTCATCTTCTGTTATTCTCCACCTTGTTGACCTGGATCCTATCAATTGGGTAGGCAGGTTGGCCACAGGGCTCCAGACTCCTTTTGTCTCTGCCCATCTTTTTACGTGGATTCAGGGATGCTCAGTGCACTTCCTCACACTTGCATAGCAAAGGCTTTACTGACTAAGCTACCTCCCCAGGCCCCAGCCATCAGATCTTGAATGCCTACTATTTACCAGACACAATGTTTTTTTTTTTTGTTTGTTTGTTTGTTTTGTTTTTTAACAATCTCAGAGAAATAATAATCTTGCTCTACTTAAAAAGAGACTGTTGTGGGCCGGGCGGTGGTGGCGCACACCTTTAATCCCAGCACTCGGGAGGCAGAGGCAGGCGGATCTCTGTGAGTTCGAGGCCAGCCTGGTCTCCAAAGTGAGTTCCAGGAAAGGCGCAAAGCTACACAGAGAAACCCTGTCTCGAAAAACCAAAAAAAAAAAAAAAAGAGAGAGAGAGAGACTGTTGCTCAAATTTCAGGAGCTTGCAGCTAAGAAAATGGTCCATGCAGTAACCTTGTCTATTTGACCCCAAATTCATGTTCTTTGCATTAAAAAAATTACCATTGTATTCAACAGACAAATACCTTGCATGCTTGCTGAATTTAATATTTCCCACTGATCACGTGTTATCCATGAGCCTATCTATGTCACCAAGAAGACAATCTCACTGCCTCTGATTCTGTTTGTATTTTTCTACACAGCCCTCAAACGTTCCAGGTCTTCAGCAGATCTCATCCTCAGCACCTTTGCCAGTTAGTATTTTCAGCAAAGCAAGAAGCTACATGGCAAGAAGCAATTTAAGAAAGGAAGGATATCCTCTGACTTATAGATCCAGGGGATATAATTCCACCCTGGCAGGGAGCAGGAACAGGCAGTCAACTGCATTGTATTCACAGTCAGAAAGCAAAGAGTGAATAGGAAGTATGACTGAGTGATAAATCTCAGGGTCCACCCCAAGTAACTCATCTCTTCCAGCAAGGCTCCACTTCCCTAAAGGGTCTAGAACCTTCCAAAATGGTGTAATCAGCTGGGGACCAAGTGTTCAAATGCAGAAGCCTGTGGAGGAATGTAGATGAATTTCTAAACAGTCCTATTAAATAAGAAACACAGAGCCAAATACAGGAGTGAAAGCCTTAGAGATCAGAGAAAGAGTGATAGCCACCAACTCACCTTAGCCCACCTCGCCAACGTAGCTTCCCAAGCAAGAGTGTTCTTCCTGTCTCACCTGCACCTTTATTGCCTTGCTGTTCTGTCTTCTCATTGGCTCTTAACCCAGCCACCTCACTTCCTTGTCACTGCCTGTCTATACAGACCTCCAGGTCTCTATGGTTGGTACTGGGATTAAAGTCATGTGTCACCATGCTTGGTTGTTCCCTAGTATGTCCTTGAACACACAGAGACTCTGCTTGCCATGTGATTGGATTAAGGGCATGTGCTACCACTGCCTGAATTTTGTTTATGACTGGCTATGTCCTCTGATCTCCAGGCAAACTTGATTCATTAACCTACAAATAAAATATCACCACATTTCAGCACAAATAAAATATCACCACAGAGGAACTTTTCATACTCGAACCACAAAAGTATTATTCCATCCTTAGAAGATCCTTAAGGACATACTTTAACCAGGTGGAATGCAGGCCCAGGACCCTTAAATTTCTTTGGTTTTTCTCAATTTGCCTGTCTGTTCCATTTTTATAAACACTGATAGCATTCTCGACTGCTTTCTGTTGACCAAAAGCAAGTTTTGGTCCATTTTGGGATTTATTTCATCTTCCACTTAGAGGTCACAGTCCATCTTTGAGGGAAGCCAGGCAAGAACTCAAGACAGGAACCTGGAAGCAGGAAGATGTCTTCCTCCCAGGCTTATATTCACCCACCTTTCTTATATAGCCGAGACTCACTTGCTTAGGGATGGTGCTGCCCACAGCACAATTGGACCCTTTTACATTAATTATGAAGCAAGAAAATGTTCCCACAGGTATGACCATATGCCAGTCTGAGGGAGGCAATACTTCACTTGAGGTTTCTTCTTCCTAGTGTCAGGTTTATAAGCAAGATTAGCCAGATGCATACAAATGTAAGCACTTGTGCATTATGTCCATCACTCAACATGTGCAAAATTTGCATATAGCTGAATGTTTTGATAGAGATAAAAAAAAGTACATGGGTAATTGTAATAGTGGGTATTTGGGCCCTGATATCAGATTGTGGGCATATTATAGAGAAGATTGGCAGCTCTGTGTCTTTAGTTTATAATACAGGTTGAGCATCTTTTATTTTAAATTTTTAGAAAAATTTTTGAGATTTTGGAATATTTGTACCTACATACTAAGATGACTCAGAAATAAGAGTCAAGTCTAAACAGAAACTTCATTTATGTCTTATGAATACCTTAGGCACATAATTTTAAAACATTTTTATAATCTTATACATGAAGTAATCACACCCTTTGTGATTTGTGGTATCATTTGTAGACTCAAAAAGTTCAAGAATTTGGACAATTTTGCATTTCAGAGTTTCAGATTCGTGATGCTCCATCTTAGATACCTGTCAGCACTCCCTCTTTCTCCCATATGTAGACTCGATCCATACCTTGCCCAGTCCCTAACTGACATGTGCAATTGGTAGCTGAATCCACTCTCCTTATCAACAGTACCGCTTTCCAGTCAGCTGACGCCTTCCAGAGCACATAACAGATTAACCTCAGAGAACTAACTTCCTTTTCTCGAGGTGGAGATTCCATTCCTAAAATAAGAGATTTGGAGAGAGGATCTCCAAGATCCCATCCTAGTATATAGTTTTTTGAAAATTGCATTTTCAAGAAACAAAGTGAATCTGCACATTTTTGATAAATTTCAGGTTAGGTCATCATAATTTTTATAAGAATATAGTTGATATGGCTGGAATCTTAGAAATAGTCTCCCAAATCCATTTTTTCATTGTTCTTCATAGGAAATAATATTCTTCCCAATTTCAAAGGAATCTGAGTCTCCAAAGGAGTTGTGAGTGTGAAGTCATAAAGCCTAGATGAATATGAACTTGGCCAGCTGTGTGGTTCTTCTCTTCTCTGCTTACCTTGCTAGGTGGTACAGTTGGTTCAGCTTTTCTGTTTAAAATTTCCTTTTGGGCTAATGAATATTTCTGAAATATTGTATTGCTTAAGAGTTCAAACTGTAGCAATGTAAATCAATTCCCACCTCTATTATATAAGTATGCAAGATTTTTTTTAAGTCCTACAAAAATTCCATTGAGATATTGCTGGTCTTATATAGGCTAATAATAGACTATGGTGGTGGTCTGGTGGAAACCTCTGTGGGTGGGATTTGGGACAGAGAAATTGTCATCACTTGAGCTGTGGAATTCATGGCAGACACAGAAGCTGCTGTTCAACCTTCTGAGACTGAGATAAACCATTTTACTCTAATTATCCTCCAGACCCAGAAGGCAAAGTCTCAATTCTTTCCCTTTCCCTTAGAGGACAAGTCACATGCGGTAGCAGTTCTTTGGAGAATGGAATGCCATACAAAGGGAGAAGGTCCAGAAGCTCATCCACACAAGGGGGCACAGAAGTAGTTGAGACAAAGCTGGGAAATGAAGGAATCATGGTCTTCAAGTTCTATGATAATTAAGAACCATTGCCCTCGCTTGCGTGCTGTGGGCCCTAATAAATGGTGAAAAGAATGTGGCTGTCTGCGGTAACAGTTTATGTGTATTAATACAGCCTGGAGAAATTGGGACCTGGTTTTAAGTGTTACATTTCATTTGTAAGTGTATGGTTTAATTATGGCAGTAAAACATTGATTAGCTAAATTTTGCTGCTGTTTTGTGAGTTGGGAGCCAGTCTGGTTTAAATATAAGATGGGACAGCATAAACGGTGTGCTGTTTTAAGGCAGAGAAGTGAGCTGAAAGCCATCACCTGCAGAAATGTCTGTGTGCACAATAGCATCCATACTGTCTTAGCTAAACCTGTGACTTCTTGGTATGGCTTGGTGGTCTGTTGTCTACTGTTCTGATCTGCTTGCTAAGTGGATTTATTGTTCTTCAGGGAACCAGCAAGGTGCTGATGGAATCTTGCTGTTACTAGAAGAGTGTTGTACAATGAGTTGCACTCTGGCATCCAAACTCCCATGCTGGAATCCTAGCTCCCACATGATTGCATTTGGGAATAAGGTTAACTGAAATCATCTGAGTGTGATCTAATCTCAGGATCACAGTTTCATAATAAATGGAAGAGCTCTCTGTATTTCTGTCCTCTGTCTTTCTCCCTTTAGTCTCTCCTTCCTCCCATTTTATTGCTCTCCCTCTTCACATTTCTTTTCTTCTTTCCTGTTCTCATTCTCTGTGACTTCCTATGTAAAGATACAAAAAAGAAAAAAAAAAGAAGCTTACTATATACAACTCAGGGAGAAATCCCTCACCAGACACCAGCCCTGCTACCAATCTTTTTCTTCTAGCTTCTAAATAAGGCCCCATCATTTAAGCTACTGAAAGCGTATGACATCATATTTTGGCAGCTACGGCTGGCAAAGACAAAGGCACTCATGGAGGATGAGCGGAAGATAATCAGAGAGAAGCCATAGCTGTCAATTTGTAGCAAAATGTCTCCTTGGGGCAAGAAGTCCATGCCTGACAGGGTTGGCTCGGAAAGAAGTGGAGGAAGAAGTTAAAGCAGAGCTGGTAGATGCTTCCGACACCACAAAGCAAGAAACACAAGGGAAGTTAGCTAAGCAAGAGCTGAGACTTCTTTCTCAAGAGATGGGTGGATCAAAGTCGGAGACAGGAAAACATCTGTAAAAAAAATAGCATTCAGGATCAAGATTGGTGAGTTAGAATCTCTGCCTCAGCCAGTCATTCTGCCAATCTGGGTGGACAAAGGCCTTAGGAACTCCACATACTCAGAGTTAATGGGCTCTGAAAAGCTGTTGCCTCTGAAAGCTGTAGACATAGAGAAACTGCTTTGGGAAAGGTTGTCCAAAAACTGAGGAATGGCTAAATGCAAGATTATAGGAAGTAACATATCATTTATCAAGAATCAGAGGGTGGCTGTTCTCTTGATTGGTTTGAGGCCTGCTCCACAGGAGAGCACTGATACTGTAAAGAAGGTCAAAACATATGATTAGAAAGGTCACAAGGCCCAAGAAGGAAACCTACTGTTGTTATTTTGTCAAGCTGCCTTCCAAATATTTGCTGTAATTCAGACTTGTGCTGCTCAAAATCTTGTTCAGAGAAGTCCCTTATTGCAGTGGGCAATGGTTAAGGCAGAGACTCATAACTGCTCAAGGTGTTGAGAATAAATGATGGAGATGGCTGTCTGTAGAAGGATCATCTGTCTCAATGCCCCCTCCCAAGGCTCAGGAAACACCATGGAAGAGTAGGTGGAAAGAATTTAAGAGCTGGAGGATGGGGAGGAGTGTTGTGACATGCTCTCTTCCACACAGGACACGGCTGTTACACACACAAACTCACAGGAGCTGTGGTTATCTATACAAAATCTACAGAAGAACCAGCCTGGTGCGTGTTCCAACATGGGCGGGGAGGGTTACCATGGCCCCACCTCTAGTTGAAGAGCTTTTGACAGCTGATGGGAGCTGTAGGGAGGAGAGTCGCTTTTCTTTGGGGGACTGGCCTCTGGTAGGTTGCTCATGCCCCACTGGCTGACCCCATAGCTATGAACAAATGGGAAGCACTACCTCAACTCAGTGGGTTAAATAATAATATTATAACATGAACTTGGGAGAGAGATGTGTTGGGGTGGGGGGTTAAATCCCAGGAGGAATTGAAAAGTAGAAGAATGGGTATGTGTGAATATGCTCAAAGCACATGTATACAGCCTTGCCATCAAGTCTGGCTTTTTAAAAATACTTTCATTTTTGGGGTCAAACTCGGGTCCTTATGATATAACTGAGTCATCTCCCCCAGGCAAGCTTGGCTCAGTGTTTCTTATTAATTCAGTTTGTTATTTGACAATTATGTAGTTTATTTAATGCATTGGGATTGTTTTCACCCCACTTTTCTGAAGCCCCTCCCTCCCCTCTCTATCTCCCCTTCCCCAAGAATCTCATTTCCCATTTGTGTTTTACGTGTTGTTTGTGTCCCTCTGGCTTTGACCAGGGTGCTCCGATGGCCTTTGGATTAGAACTAGTCATTGGTGCCCAGCGGACGCACCAGTGAACACACAACTGCAGGCATGGCTCCCTCTCTCCCAGAGTTCATCTGTAGCCTGTGGTGCAGCAGTAAGATGGAGCTCGTCCTCCATCCATGACCATTAAGGGAGTCTGTCTCGTGGAGGTATAGTGCAAGTGGCCTAAGGTACTCTGTGTTGTGACGACACTGACTGTGTCCTGCCTAGAGGACAGGATTTTCATATCTATCTGCCTATCTTTTGGTTCTTACATTCTTTCTATCCCCTCTTCAGTAACATTCCATAAGCCTTGGAGGGGTAAAATAAAAGCCTTGTTTGGGGATGAGCCCTCATCCCTTACTAATTCTCTGCCCCTTGAGGAGCTATGAATCTCTCTCTGAATACATTGCTGTTTACTGAAAAGAGGAGCTTTTCTGATTATGGTTGAGAGTAGCAATTGTTTAAAGATATAAATATGGTTATCTAAAGGGCAGTTTGACATTATGTCTGCTTATCTAGCCAGCAGTAGCAATTTCCCTCATAGCGCCTATGATCTCTCAAGACATGGGTTGACAAGGCTTACAGTGACAGTATCAGGCAAGGGCTTCCTTCTGTGGAACATGTCTCAGATCCAACCAGAGAGTAGTTGATTGCCTTCAAAATAGCCATGCAATTACTGCACTTGTGGGCACATCTTACCTGACAGGTTGGTGTTATGGTTTGTAGAGTTTACTTCTGGGAAAGACCACTGATGTCTTTTCTTCCCAAGCAGACTACATAACACCTTCCAGCATTCTGAAAGCCAGGCAGCACAGAAGAGGGTTTCCAGCTCAGTTGTGAGGTTGGTCTTCCCATCTGTTTCTGGTGAATAAGAAAGTAGAAAGACATCGTTTTGAAAGTACCCTTGCTGTATCGCTTTGACAGACAGCATCTGTGCTGATGGGATGTAGACAAGTGGTGTTCATGTATAACTGAAGCTGACACATTATCATCAGGATTACCATGTCAGGAGGTGATGTAACTCTGGAGGTGACAGTTTTCAGCTCCACTAGAGCTGAAATTGGGCCTGGTAAGGTGTCAGTCAGAAAGGCTACTATTCTGGTGTGCAGTAGAGACTCATGTTGATCATCCAAGATAGAAAATGATGGCCAGTTCTCTTTTAGGGCACAACGAGATGCCGAAAGGGAGGGTGTCATGATTTTCTCTATATTTCCTAATAGCCCCAATTTGAGAAGAAAAGAGTCAAATTTAATGAAATGCCAGAAACCCTCGGGAAATTCCAGATAATGGCTCAGAAACAAAGTGGGGTTGTTCTGAAGCGACCATGTCGGCCCCTAGGATTTTTGTCAGTTTCTATTTATAGGGATAGATTGAACTCAGTCAAACATAAACTGGTTAAACCTTTAAGTACCTTGAGAAAAATTTAGTCAGTGTCCAGGATTGTGTTAGAGAAAAAAGTGAGAGTAAAAGGTAAAAAGTTACAAGGAAAGTATGGTGTTAAGAAAGATCAAAGAGATTTCGACTTTCCTCCAAACTCCTTGATACATAATGTTAGCAGATAAGAGCTGAGGTTTTTTTTTTTTTCTTATATCCAGTAAATAAATAGGATCTTTTAAAGAATCTGGTCTTATTCAAGTAAGCTAAATTTAATCTCCAAATTTTCGTTACTCTGGAAAACAGATTTTTCTATTACTTTGTCTAAGAGTTTCCTCCGAGAGTTCAAAGCCTCACCCTCCAATTCAGTGCCTTGCATTGATTTGTGCTGCCTTCTTTCTTCTCTCTCTCCCTCCCCCTCCATCCTGTCCCTTCCCTTCCCTTTCCTTTCATTTTTCTCCGCACCACTTCTCTTTTGGGTGAGAGGACAGGGTCTTGTTGTATATCCCAGGCCACGCTAAAACTCTAGATTTTTTTCATCTTATCCCCTCAAGTGCTGGGGGTTGTACCCCACCACATCTGGCCATTCCAAGGCTTCCAAGGATTGGTGATTGGAATTTCTCTTACTGTGACCAGGAGCTGACTTTCCACAATGGAGCAACTCATAGGATTCAGTTTGTCTTCTCAAAATGCATAAAAAATTGAATTGAAGACTCAGTTTCTGGCATTTTGTATTGGTAGATATATCACCTATTGAAATGTGAAGACATAATGAATTGTAACTTAAAATGTATGGATATATATTCAATATATATGGATACCTAGTGCTGATATATGTGCTTATACAGTGATGCTGACACCTCTGATATTGCCAGGCGTTTGGTGTTAGTGACATATGATACAGAAATCAGAATCAGCTTCTGAAGAAAATGGGCTCCACTCACAGCCTGAGCTCCGATATGACCAGAGTTCTTTGCTGGTTTTGTGATCCAACTAGCTATCTTGTATAACTTGAACTCTGGTAGCTCATTGAATTATATGCAATAAAGACCTCATACAAAGGGTGAAAGAAACCACTTTGTTCTCTTCCTTATGGAGGAGAAACAACTGGTCTTTTGCATGTTTTGAATCCTGTAGGAAGATATTGCTATTCTACTATTATCTTCTACTCTACATTGTACTCTAAGTATACAAAAGTCATTGGTCTCAATAACAGCCTTGTCTTTCCGGTTAGGTTTTTGTTGTTGTTTTCTTGAGAAAAAGGAAAGGAGGGTGTATCTAATTATATTACAGAGTTAGAGATTGTACTGTCTGGGTCAAAATACCTGCAGATGATAACTGTTCTTGGTGATTAGAATCTATGCCCATTTTTGCCTATGGCCTACTTTGAGTGCTTCCTCATTCTTCAAGAAAGCATTTGTTTTTCTAGGGACAATTAAACATCATCAGAAGGACACGCACAGAAGAATCAGGTGCCAAAAAGAGCACTTAGATGAAAACTAAAGGTTCCATTCAGCTTATCCTTATCTTCTATATAACACAAAATAGTGTCAACAATGCTTGGCTTTAGAAGGTGAAGGTCTTTATGTTAAAGGACATTCTTTTCCATGCACACTGCATGTTCAAATACTCGGCCTTCCCAACTGTGATGCTACCCAGAGGAGAGTCAAATCGCTGGGCTTTGGAGAAGAATAATTTCATAACCATAACACTGGAGAGGTATGGGGGATTAGTATGTACATAGCAGTATGTACAAAACAAAGTGGGTCCCCTTACAACATAGTTTAGTTTATGGTCTAAATTAAAATGAAAAGTTGAGTTATGATTGTGAAATTGTAGACTACATTTAGAAAAAAAATTATCAATGCTTACTAAGAATATAAGCATGCTAGACTTGTTTTTGCTCACTCTTTTTAAAAATTCCTCTTTGGTTGGTACAGAAGTTTTTCAATTTAGTGTTAGGAGTAATATATACAGCAATACCAAGTTACTAGCAATTATGTCTTCCTCCTTTGCTATTGTAATAAGGTCTTGTTATGGTTCAAATACACAAAAAAATGTTTTTAGGGTTTCATTACATTTTCTTCCCGTAAACCTTCTCAGAATGAAGGTAAATACCAGATTTAGATCACTGTCAAAAGAGCATCATTTCCATCAGTGTCTGACCTGCATAGTTTCTCCTAATGTACTTTGTTCTTCAGCTTGTTAGAACACAGGGCTTAGAAAGCTGGATGTAGCCAGAATAAAGAGATGGTGGCATCTCTTGCTTGTGTGAACACTGTATCTGCTTTCTATTTCTTTCCCATCATTATTCTGCTTCATTAAACAGACCTCCTGCAACATAGACTCGTAGGACAAAGTCCTCTGTTAGATGAGAATAAATCTCTCTCCAGAAGAAGGCCTTGGGCACAGACACTGTAGATTGTTAGACTCCTGACAGCCTGAAACTTGTGTTCAGACTTCCTCCAGCCTCTCTCCTGTTCTCTTGTCTCGCACTTGACAGACATTTCCTTTCCCTCACTGCAGCACCAGCTCTTGAGTCATGTCTGAGGGCATTGGACATTTCCATTTGGTCACCAGAGGCTCCTCACACTGCCCCGTATTTAGAAACTCCCATTCTGTCTTCACTGCTTGCTGTTTCGTGTTGATCCCTTGTCTGGACTCCTACATGTTTCTATAGGATTTATACATGACAGGATCCAAGCTCATGTACAATGAAAATTACATCACAGGTGGCTCATAATACCTCAGCCAAGGACAGTCCAGAGGAAGGTAATTTAGGGAGTCATGGCAGCAAAGATAGCAGGCATTTAGGACCCACGTCTGTAATTCCTTGGTGGCTCTTCATGCCGCTCCCGAAGCTTGTTAACACCAAAAGGTTGAATATAAAAGGAATGGAGTGACAATTGAGGATGCTGGTCAGATTTTCCAGAGATGGTTCCAAGGCCACTGTTGGGAACAGGACCAAGATGGTGGGGAGCTTGGGAGTGAAGGGAAGTGAGGAAGTGCAGTCTATGAAAGGAGAGAATTAGTACCAAGAAAACACGCCGAGGGACAGGAGCCAGGTGGGGAAGCGGGGAGAGAACATTTCGCTTTGCATTTTACAACCACTGGCAGACTATGTGTTCATAAATTGAATTGTCAAAGGGAAGGGAAAGAGAAAGGCAAGGTCAAAATTGAGGAGAAATAACGGAAGAGTGCGTAGCTGAATGAGACTGTGAGAGAAGAAGACCACGAGGGTCAGAGTCCATGTGGGGAAAGTAGCCTTAGTGGAGAGGAGAGGGACTTCGCTCCTGGAAGAGAGACACTAGGCAGGTCCCATCACCCCGCCCCCTCTTCTTCCAGGAATCAAGGTGAGCTAGCTCATCCTTCAGAAAGAAGTGTGATAAGGATGGAGAAAAACCAAATGAGCTTTCTCTAGACTGGAAATGTCTGAAATGATTACTGTGGGACACCGGGAGGAACGGTTTTCCTGGAATATAGTCCCATAAAATGAATTACTGAGTTAAATATAAGATATTTTATGGTTTTTAACAAGCATTGCCAATTTCTCCTTTCTGAAACGTTTTGCCATTTGTACATCATCCAACGGTAGAGTGAGACGGCACTGCACGAGCCAGCCTGTGGGATTTGGACTCTGAGGTTCTTGTCAGCTTCTTTCTGTAGCTCCTTCTTCCTGTTCCTCAAGCCTTCACCACCATCTACTCCCAGGCCCTGACAAGATGCCCCAAAGGCATCTCTTTGGGGCACCATTCTTAAAGGAGTTATAATTATTCTTACATTTACATATTTAGAGGCTTACATCCAGAATATGGGTTAATGGGTCATATGCCCTCCCATCTTCTATTTGGACAACATGGAGTTTAGGGACACTGACATTTGATCAACTGGTAATTTATTATATTAATAACTTTCATAATAATAAACAATATTTTCTGTTCTCATTTGACCCATTTTATAAACAAACTAAGAACAAGTACAGATCCTCAGAGGAGCATGGAAAAATGTCGATTCATTTAGTGCCCAAAGCTGGAAGGGCATTCAAAAACAAAGGCAATTTGCTGGTTGATCTGATCAACTCTCATAACTCATCCTATCCTTTTAACCCAATCCTTAACATCCAGTACTTTGTTTTATTTTTAAAGATGTATTTATTTACATACTTTATGGATGTTCCTTCTGCTTGTATGTCTGCACCCCAGAAGAGGGCATCAATCCCACGAGACTACAGTTATAGACAGTTGGGAACTGCCATATTAGGAACTGAACTCAGGACCTCTGGAAGAGCAGCCAGTGCTTAACTTAACCACTGAATTATCTCTCCAGCCCCAATATTCAGTACTTTAAAAAGCATGTGTTAGCCAACATTCTCTAGTACATTAATTCCTTCTTGTGAAGATGTACCTTTTGGGTTGACATTTAAAAAGCAGCTCGAAGATACTAGTGAGGCTTGCTGTCTACTAGGAATAAGATATAGCATATTTGAAAGAAGAAAAGTCTTCAGATATATCATATTACATAAAGAATAATCAATGAAAAATGGGTCATTGATTCAGAATTTGAGACAGTGAAAAAATTTATTACATATCACCCATGGCTTTAGAGTATAATTTTGTATTTGTATTAAGGTGCCATCCTGGGAAAATTTTGTAGCTCAAAGTGTTTCTTCACAGTTCCCTCACCAACATATACCCACATCCACACTGAAGGGAGAGAGCGAGCGAGAGGAAGGGATGGAGGGGGAGGGGGATAGAGGGAGAGGGAGAGAGAGAATATCTTTAGTAAAGTCTTGCCAGGCCACACCATGAGTCTTTGGTTCACTTTTCCAACTGTCTCATGTTGGAACTGTTTTGAAAAAGGTTTACAGTCTTCACATCGTTTTGGGATCTGGTTAATTTTGGTATGTGATGGTTTTTATTTTTAAGGTTTTTTTTTTTAATTTAAATGTTTCCAATTAAAAGCTTTTCAATATGGAAAATGTCCACTATCAGTAATACATAGTTGAATATGTTCTTTTTAGGTTTTATTTATTTATTTGGTAATAAGATCACCTCAAGAATATGAGTAGAAAAACCGTAAATAAAAGAAAGGTAGCATTTAAAGGAACAAGGAAAGTTGCTGACAATTTTTTTCTGGAAAACAAAAGAGAGCATCAAAGGATAATGCGTGATTGCAGAGCAGCACAAAGTGCAGCAGTCAGGACAGGCTGACTCGGACTCCTGGGTCTCCTGAAGTCAGCCTCAGACCAAAGACGAAACGAAGACGCAGCCCCGCAAACAGTGAGTCATGTGTCAGCTGCAGGTCTGCAAATCTAAACCTCCTTTACACTGACAGGAGAAGCAGGGTCAGCTTAGGTCTGCAGACACTAAAAAGGAGCCAAGAGATATTGTCGATCATTTGAAGGTCAAACAATTTGAAATTTTACAATTAAAAATAAAATCTCTAAGAAAATATAGCTTGGAAGTGCTGACATATGCAGAAGCCAAGCCAAGGTGAATATATGATATATATATATGTATATGTATATATATATATAGTATAATTATGTATAGCATATACCGTTAATTACTTATTTGTACCAGTACACACACACACACACACACACACACACACACACACACACACACACACACATACACACACTCCTGTGTATATATTTGTGGGTGTGGGTGTGGGTGTGTAATGAAATTGAAAAAATGTAAGAGTCCCACATAGAAAATATCGGGTGAATATGCAGTAAAAATTCTATCAAATATTTAAATAAAAAATGTAATGGGAAGTAAAATAAAACAGGAAAATGTGACAATTTCCTAATATTTCTGATGAGGCCATTGTAACTTTCATGTCAAACTTGACAAGAAAATTATAAGAAGGAAAATTACAGGTCACCCTCCCTCATAGATTGATATGTAAAACATTCTAAGAAAAATACAAGCCACAGCAATTTGCCATACCAAAATGGGAAATGTGTCATAATTAAGATAAATTTATTTCAGAAGTAAAATATCAGTTTCATATTTGAAAAGCAAGCAGCTAATCTCCCCACTAAGAAAAGCTGGAGAATCATACAGTGATCTCACTGAGTGCATCTAGCATACCACATAAAATTATGTAGTCACTTGCACTAATAGTTTAAAAACAACTTTTAAACAACTATGAAGACAAGAGGGTGACGTTTTCTTCTTTATGTGTGTATTTATGAGTGTGTGTCATATGTTTGTGTCATGTGTGCCTATGTGTTTCTGCACATGCATATATGCCCATACATTCATTTAGAGGTCAGAGGGAGACATTGGGTGTCTTGGTCTATCACTCACTCTCCATCTTATTCTCTTGAGACAAATTCACTGAGCCTGGAGTTAGGCTAGCAACCAGTAATCTCTGGTGATCTTCCTGATCCTCCTGTCTCTGCCCCACATAAACACACAACCTCACCTGGCTTTTGTATGGGGGTTCTGGAGATTTGAACTCAGTTTCTCAGGCTGGTGCAGTGAGCAGTCCTAGTTACTGAGCCATTTTCCCAGCCAAGGAATGATTGTTTTTAATTAATTTTATTGCCATTATTTTAGTTGTGTGTATGCATATGGGTGTTTATGTGCATGTGAATGCGGGTGCTCTCTGAAGCTGGAGATAATGCACTGGAGCCAGACTTGCAGGCAGTTCTGAGTCACCTGATGCAGATGCTAGGAATTGAACTCTGGTCCTTTGGAAGAGCACTCCATACTCTTAACTGTTGAGCCATCACTTTGGCTCCCTGGGAATGATTTTATTCTTAACTGCTGAGCCATTGCTTCAGCCTCCTGGGATTGACTTTTATCTATAGAATGTTATCTGAACTATATCTGCCTCTAATTTATTATTCTTGGCATGAGACATTGAGATTTTGCATGAGATAACTGCCACACTGCCATCTGCATGAAGCTGAAACACTCTGCCAATGCCATTGCACAAGAACAACAAGAATGTATTTGAACTGTAAAGAAAGAAATGAAACCGACAAATTTGAGAGACAGTGTAATAATAGTAACACAGTAAAAAGTTTAATTTAACAAGGTTAACAAAGTTGAATTTAACAATGTCAATACAAACAACCTGACTGTATTTGCACAGACCAACAAACAAAACTTTTAACAAGCACACCAAATACTTAGGAACAAATTTAGAAAAAGTAAGAATATATAAAACATTCTTGTGGAAACAAAGACAATGTATCCATCACAAAGAGATGTCAGCTCTTCTGAAAGTGACTGCCAGGTTCAAAATTTAAAAAATAAAATAAAATAAAATAAAAAAGTACATTTTCATTGTGGGAACTGACAAGATGATCTCAAGATGTATAGGTAACTGAAATGCTTAAACCTAAGTGGAAGGATCTAGAAAATGTGTACAGTCAGAGACCATATACTCCTGAGAATCAAGCATGAACTCCTGTCACGGGATGGAAAAGGACAAGGGATTGAGGCAAAGAAAGGTCAGGCAACCGATCATACTAGCGGGAGGAACAACATCCTACACATGCCAGCAGTTGAGTTTTGCAGAAGTATTTGGTCAGTGGATAAGGCATAAGAAAAAGAAAAATATTTGCCACACTCCACTTTAGTTACTAGTTGAATATAGGAACCTGTTATGTTGTGTTGTTGACAGAGTATTTTTTATAGGAAACAAAACATTGACCATGAATGGAAAATATCTGTACATTGATAGTATTAAATCTGGAAATTCAGTTTATAAAAGACATCATTGGTACATAGGTTGAAAGTATTTAAAACAAATAAAATATACAGCATTTGCTTGTTTGGTGTGCAAAGAAAACATACAAGGTAATAGGAAAAATATCTCACTATGTAAATGTGCACAAGAGACTTAGACATGAATTTTAAAAGGCTGAGTACTCAAGTACTCAATGAACACAAAGAAAAGATGTTTAATCTCCTTGTTCATCAAGGAAACAGTCTTTTTGGAGGACTGTCAGTAGCTACTGAGGCTGAGCATATGTATGCCATGTGAGTCAATTCCAGACTTTGGTTTCTGCACAGTTTAAAATAAAAAAACTTACTGTGTAAAGCAAACACACAGAGAAATGTTGATAGCTATTCATAATAGACCCAAATTGAAAACAGTCCAGATTTTGTCCATCAGCAGATGAAGAAATAAATACTGGGTGGTATGTCTATATGGTAGAATACTAAATACTATACAAACATTAACAAACTAGCCCTATGTCAAGCCTGGTAGGTTTCATAAACATATTGTTGAATGAAAGAAACAAGGTATGCTGAGTGCAGACTGCATGATTTAAACACACAAAGTCCAAAAGTTCATGTGTGTAAAATATGATTTCACTGAATATGTATAAAATGTTTTATATGTGCATGTGTTGTGTTGTGTTGTGTTGTGTTGTGGTGTGTGTGTGTGTGTGTGTGTGTGTGTGTGTGTGTGTGTGAATGTGTGTGGAGGCCAAAGGATAGACTCAGGTGTCATTCTCCAGGTGCTGTCCTCATTGTTTTCAGAAACAGCATCTTTTGCTGGTCTGGAAAACACAAAGCAAGCTAGACTGGCTGTCTTAACATACCCTAGAAATCCACCTGTCTCTTCCTTCTAGGGTTTGGGATTATCAGCTCATGCCACCATGCCTAGCTTCGTTTTTATGCTGGATCAGGGGATCAAACTCTGGTCTTTCTGCATGCAATGCAAACATTTTACTGACTGAGCCACCTCCCCATGACTGTTTCTAGTCAGCATAAAATGACAATATGTCATTGTAATCACAGGAAAACATTAATTTTGTCCAATTGTAAAGTGTCATCTTGCTGCCTCAGGAAGCTCGATATGAATATGATATCATCTTTCTTGTTTATGTATCAAATTATCTACAAGAAAGAGAAATACATATTCCAGAAACTCATGACATTTAGAGACTTGAAACTTCTAATTTCTGTCATCACAATCTTCCTCAAAAGACAGATCTTCCAAATAATATATTTGTGGTACATTCATAAAATGTGGCATGTTTCCCTGGGCAGCAAGGATCAATGGAGGCAGTAACTGCAGAGAACCATCATTTAGAGAATGAAGGATTAATTTTTATTACAAGGTGATGTTTTTCAAGTGAGGGACACTTCAGAACCTCCAAAGTAACTTTAACAGATAACCTAATTATGGCAAATGATGATCTTTGGGGTGTAAAATGCTCTGGGGGAGACTGTTTGGTATGTTTGGGATATTGCATGGATCCAAGAATTTGTATTCTGGGAGTATGTAGAAGCCCAAAATACATTTCCAAGCCTCCCTTTCCCAGATTCCTTTGGTCTTGAGTAGCATGAGGGTCAGAATTTCAGCTTTCAATTTATCCCAATGCTGGCATCCAAGACAGTTTAGTAATTGGCAGCTGAGTAACCACTGTCCACTAACAGAAAAGGCCACATACACTGAAACACAAGACCCTAAGAAATGTGAACCCTTCAAGTCTCATCAGCAAGACCTCAGCCATTGGTGCTGGCTTCTCTTGGGTTAGTCTGAGGAAGAATACCTGGGGTGTTTGGATTTCCCTTTCCTTTATGAAGGTCCTCTGACTATGTCTTGATCATGTCACTCTGCAGATCTTCCCCCAGGAACAATGACACAATGACTGCTTCTGGCCAAAGGAATTGTAAGTCCAATGGTAGGTGTTGCTGAAATCACTAAGGCTATTAGCTCAGTTATGTGGAGTAGAAATTACAACTAATGATGGCAGAGGTTCAGAAGGCAGAGGGGTGACCTAAGTCCTTGCTTGCTGGGTTTCAATGTCTCTGTAAGAAGCATTCACAACTTCTTTTCTATGATGCTTATAAGAAATCATTGCTGTCCTTCTCATAAAAAAAAGTGTAAAGTCTACGTGAAGGTAAATAATGAGGTTCAAAGAAGCCAGATATCCGATTAAGAGTCCAGGCTCTGAAGTCCTGGAACTACAAAAAGTTCTTCCCAACCCTGTTGGGATCCTAAGGTGGGGTGAGTTGTCATGGTTTACCAAATAGATCTAGTGTAAAATCCTCCACATATTTAATTTTGCTTTTCAGAAACCTGAGATTTAGTGTTAAGCAAAGGACAATTGGTGTGTCCAATTCCATGGATAACAAAACCGAATTTCCCTAGGAAGCCTGAAGAATGATCTGGGGCTTTAAGAATATAAATCTGACTTTAATTAACTCAGAGGACCTTATTGTTAGCCTTTATCCAGCCCAAGAGGCCACTGCTTTTTTTTCCCTCTTCTGATTTTCTGCATCAAATACTTTGTATGGGAATGTGTATAATTAAACATCTAGCAAATAGTTTTCAAAAACAAAACAGGGCATCTGTATATTCTATTTTTTCTTAAGCAACATGTAGGGCATCAGATGGTGTTTACAGATGCGGATGCTGCTGTTACCTGTTGCTTTTGTTGCTTTCAGTCCCTGCTTTCTTCTTCTCCCCCCACTATACCAATGCCAGGACCACTCAAAGCAATGTGCCTGCAGAAGTAACTCTTCAGGAGGCTTGATTAGCTCAAGGAAGCACCAACATCCACAACAAATGCTCAAAGAAGGGGACGAGTAGGCCCTTCAGCTGGGTCTGGTTCTCATTTGCATTAAGCCTATCCTCGTTTTATTTTAGTAGTTGATTTTATGACATGCCTTATATGCTTTGCTTATACAACAAAAAAGCAGTTACCAAAATGATACAATTCATTGCCCTTATGTCATTGAATAATCTGGTGTTTAGAAGAGTTAAAATTTAAAACAGGAATGGGTTGTTTTTTTTTTTTCTTCAAGTTTAGAAACAGCAGAGAGGATATTACACACACATGCACTCAGACACTTCAGTGGCTGTTCTTGGTTGTCAACTTGACTACATCTGGAATAAACTAAAATCCAAGTGGTGGGGCACACCTGGGAGGGATTTTTTTCTCTTAATTCAGTCATTAGAATTGGGAAGATCCACTTCTAATTCAGATCTTTTGACAGGAAAGTATACACCTTTAATCCAGATCTCTTGAGGTGGGAAGATTCACCTGTAGTCTCCTGGCAATCTGTGTAGAGGACACAGAAGAAGGAAGATTGCTCTTTGCCTGCTTGCTCTCACTCTCGCTGGCCAAGTCCATTCCTTCTCTAATGTCTGGGACTGCCTCTTTCCGGCATATACCAAGGACTAGCTGAGATATGCAGCCTCATGAACCAAACAACTACTAGATTTTTGGACCTTCTATTGGTAGACAGAAATTGCTGGACTAGCTAGACCACAGCCTGTAAGCCATTCTAATAAATCCCCTACTCTGATATAGCTAGAGATTCATTCTATAAGATCTGTTTCTCTAGAGAACCCTAATATAGACACATTGTAATTTCCTGGAAGATGCATGGGGAATAGTGATGGCAAAAAAGGGCTCCAAGCCTTAGATTTATAACTCACACATCGTTATTAAATTTTTTTCATTTTTATCTTATGTGTATTAGTATTATGTCTGTATGTATTCATGTGTACCATATGTGTGCAATATCCATGGAGGCCAAAAGAGGTGTTGGAACCCCTGGACCTGGAGTTGGAGATGGCTGTGAGCAACCACGTGAGTGCTGGGCTCCAATGCCAGGCCCTCCACAAGAGCAGTATGCAATCTTAACCACGGAGTCATCTCTTCAGCCCTCACCTCAAACTAATGCATCTTGACTGTAGCTAGAGTTTTCCTGCCTTGCCACAGTCAGGACAAATCTTTGTCTCCCGCCAGTCCCACAGCCATTCAGACCCAGCCAAGTAAACACAGAGACTTATATTGGTTACAAACTGTATGGCCGTGGCAGGCTTCTTGCTAACTGTTCTTATAGCTTAAATTAACCCATTTCTATAAATCTATGCTTTGCCACGTGGCTCGTGGCTTACTGGGCATCTTCACATGCGGCTTATCCTGGCTGCGGCTGGCCGTGACTCCTTCTGCTTTCCTGTTCTTTCTTTTCTCCTCTCTGTTAGTCCCGCCTATACTTCCTGCCTAGCCACGGCCAATCAGGTTTTATTTATTGACCAATCAGAGCAACTTGACATACAGACCATCCCACAGTACAGCCAAGTGCAGACCATCTCAGACACCTGTACTCAGGCCCATGGTCCTAATCATCCTCTATGCGGAACTGCTGGGTAAAGCCACTAGGAACCTGAGAACGGGCGCCCACAGGACATACAGAACATCCCACAGCACTCGACTAGGAGCTACACTGTAGAAAATGAAGCCCACTGAAGCTGAGGTGAGATAATGGGGCATGGTGCTTCATCTCTCTGAACATGCCTCCTCTTGGCTCAGCTCAGGTCATGACACCCTCCCGCGTTAAAAGATGGCTGAGTCCCCTCTGTTTCACATTCTCCAGTCACTTTCACTAAACATCACTACAGGTAGGTATTGGTCTCTAGGCTATATATTAGCCTACTAAGCAGTTCTCAAAGAGCTATATGGGAGGTTAGTCTGAATTCTTACATGCCGATAAAGAAACTGAGGTGCAGTGCAGTTAACTGAAATTAAACACCCTGACCTCTAATAACAGACCTTGAGTTTGATCTAACTTTCCTAGCTGTGAGGCCTTTAATTACCCTTGTCAACAGCATTAGACAGTGATGTTAATATACAACAAGATTGATGTATTCATCCTGGTTTATCTCAAGACTTCAAAAATATCCAGGAGAGATAGCTCAGCAGTTAAAAGCACTTGGGTTCTTTCATAGGACCTGGGTTCATTTCCCAGCATCCATATGGTGGCTTGTGACTGTTAGAGAACTCTAGTTCCAGGAGATCCAACACTATCTGTCTTCCTTGGGCACCAGGAACACACATGGTACACAAATATATATATTCAGGCAAAACATCTGTACACATAAAATAAAAACAATTTAAAAAATCTTCAGTAACAATTTGTCCCCTTTGTTAGTCACTTGAATACACACACACACACACACACACACACACACACACACAGAGAGAGAGAGAGAGAGAGAGAGAGAGAGAGAGAGAGAGAGAGAGAGAGACTTAAGAAATGTTGGCTTCAAGATATATTTGCTTTAAGGGAGATGAATAAAAAAATCATTTCCTGGCAACTTACCATTTCTTCTATATTGCCAAATTTTTAAAAGTAGCAGGAATCTAACCGAACCCTTTAGTCTCCTGCTTTCTCCTCATGGACAGGTCCTGGCTGGCCCAGAAGCTTTCTGAATGACTTGTTTCCATTCACGGTGGTTGGGTGGCACACAGGAATCTCATCTCAGGGATTTTTCGGTTGATACGGTGGTGAGAAGGCAGCCGCACAGTTTTGAACTGTTGGAGATGAACTTTTGCCCCTGACTCATGGGGTGAGCTTGGAGATCCTGACAAAGTCCACCCCTTGCCTTGTGCTCTGCTCTTTTGCACCACGCTTTGCTATTTGTCTGGTTTGAAATAGAACCCCAGTTTCTGGGGTTACCTTTAACATTATACACAGATTGACAAGTAGAACTAGACCAATGGGATTACGTTGTTTGTTGTGTTTGTCTGGGGGGTAGTGGAGACGTAAGCTAGATCTTTACTTGTGCTATGTAGGCCCTCTGTTGCTTAGTTTTGCCTCATTCAACACCAGTGGCTTTTTATCAGTTGATGTTCCTTTTGCCCTGAAGACAGTGGGTAGCAGTTGGTGACAATTTAGAGTATCATGACTCTGGGCTGTGATGCTTAATACCATTCAACACATAGGACCCCACTAAAGATAATCCAGCCCCGTATTTCCAACACATAGGACCCCACTAAAGATGATACAGCCCCGTATTTCCAACACACAGGAAACCCACTCGAGCCAAAGGTTATTTAGCCCCATATGTCAGTAGTACCTCTAGTAAGGAAGCTCGACCAGGAAGTACACAGAAGTCTTTCTTCCTTTGGAACAGAAGGCTGAATCACTGGCATGAACCTTGCCAGCATCTCTTTGAATGCACATCCAACTGAGAAATGAGAGCAATGCCCACAATGAGGTGCCACTCTATACCAAACATAAACAGTGATGACATGAACAGAAAATCAAGTCCTATGACACAGCAAGCTAGATGAGAAGCAGAACTTCCACTGGTCATACTAGAAAAAGAGTTGACAAAAGCACTTGGGGAAGTAATTCTGCAATATCTAGTAAAGCTGACCACATGCATTCCCTAAGACCCAGAAATTCTACTCCCCAGCTTAAAAATAGTAATAATTATGTGTGTGGTGGGCATTGCCTGCCACCGTACATATTTGGAGATGGGAAGAAAACTCCTAGGAATCATTCTTCCCTTCTGACATGTAGGTCTCAGAACTGAATTCAGATCAACAATCTTGGCAGCAAGCATCTGTACTCACCGACTTATTTCACCCTTGCTGGTCCCTCCACCACCAAATTTCTGCTCACTGGACACATGCACATATATTCACTGAAAGCATACACCAGAGTGCCTATAGTAATAGTATTTGAAATTGTTAAGAATTGGAAACAACTCAGATGTTCTTCAGCTCCACAGTGGATAAATAACTTGTAATATATATCATATATATTATATATATATGCTATCACACATAGTGAAAAAAGAGAGAAAAACATTCTAATCCACATCATAATGTGTATGAAACTCATGAAAATAACATTGAATGAAAGAAACTTTCCAAAAGTAAATACATTATGATTCTATTTTATATACAAACAGGCAAAACTGACCCATACTATTTGACATCAAGATATTGGGACTGGAGAAATGGCTCAGCCAGCAAAATGCTTGCTGTATAAACATGAGGACCTTACTTCAGATCCCCAACATCCATGTAAAAAGTGGGGTGTATTGGCACAGACCTGTAATCCTAGCCTTGTGCAGGTGGAGACACACACACATGTGAACACATATAAACATGTAGGTATGCATACATGACACACACATATATACATGCAAACATACAAATAGTAAGGATGGATAATAGATGGATAATAGATGGCCTCGGGGTGTATCTCAGATGGTAGATTCCTTCCCTAGAGTGCGCAAAGTTCTGTGTTTGATCCCTGCACTATGTAAACTGCTCATGGTGGCACATGCCTGTCATCCCAGAACATGTGAGGAGTTCAAGGTCATCCTTCTCTGTGCTATCAGAAATCAGGATGCCAATCAAATCATCCTTTGTTGAGAGGCAGTGGATGATAGTAAGCTTGATGAGATCTTGGAGGTGGGAGAATTTTCTATTTCTTGGTCTAGGGGCTGCTACCCAGGTGCACTCCCTGTGAAATTTCACAGCACCACACATGTTTGCTATATTCACTTTTTTTCTGCATGTGTTTTTTTTTTCTTCAATAAAAGTTTTAACATGTCCAGCTGGTGCTGTGGAAACTGGGACCGTGTGTTTCTATTAGTGTATCTCCTTACATTTTGGTACAGATTGGTCCAGTGACACTTAACAGGTTCAACACTGAGCAAGCAGAGGAGTTGCAAGTGGGTGCTTACTCCACCGCTGCCAGCTGGGGAGCTGGTGAGATCATTCACCTGAGAGAATGCTTCCGAGCTGAAGAACTGCCTCATGTCAGGTGCTAAAGAAACATGTACATGGGTCAGCATGGAGTCAAGGACCCATGGAGGCTGGTGTCTGCAATAGCCCCAGGGGTAGCAATGAGGAATATAGAGGCAGAAAGTAAGTAAAAAAGGGCTCCAAGTCTCCTTCAAAAATGTTGCTTTACTCATGCCACAAACTTTGCCTTTCAAAATTCATGAATATTTTTATATTTGTATAGAGTCTTATTGTTTTTCTTTTTTCATTCGGTGGTCAGGGTGATCACAGTACTTTGAACAAGAAGTTCCTAATTTTTAAAACTTATTTACTTATTTATTTTTATGTGTATGTGTTTTTTGCCTTCCTGTGTGTCTGTGTACCACATCCATGTAGTGTCCACAGAGGCCAGGTGAGGGTGTTGGATCCTCTGAGCCTGGAGTTCCCGGTGACTATAAATTGTCATGTGGGTGCTGGGAGTTGAAGCTTGGTCCTCTGTAAGAGCAGCCAGCGCTCTCAACTGCTGAGCTCTCTCTCTCTCTCTCCAGCCCCCCCCCCCATTTATTTTTTTAATCCCTAGAAGGCAGATGGACATTATGTGCTATTTGGTTCCTTTGCTGTTTGCTAAGTGATACTGAGAAATTCCTACCTTGAAGTTTCTTATCTATCAAAAAGTGCTAAGTGTAACGTGGTCAACGAAGGACGCTGTTGTGCCTTCTAGGTCTCTTAGGAGTGACTCTAGGAAACTAATTTAATATGAAATCATGGAATCCCTCTCACAGCTCTCTGCTAACACATGTATTTTCTTTCACTTCTTAATATTCACCATCCCTCTTGGGTCCCTCCTGGGGGAGGGCTTTGTGTGGGTTCTTATGCTATGGGTAGTTCTGGAGGGAGGCACCTTGCCTGGAAACCAACGGAGCACACAGGGCACAGTGTAACATAGTGTTAGTCCTGGCGGCCAGATAGAGCTTGTCATTTGTGTCCCAGAGAAAGGTCCTGCTGTTGAAGACTCTAGTGTAGGCAAATAACATATTTTAAATGTTGTACAGCATACGGAAATTTCTATTACTGCAAACATTTGGTTTGGTTCTGTGCCTGTTCAGCATATTGCACATTTCTAAATTAAGTCTCTTTTTAAACAGGGTAGTTATGATTCAGGTTCCCGTCTCCCTGTGGGTGGAGAGCGCACAGTACGTGTCAGGCACTCAGTTTTCTACAGCTACATGTGCAGATCCAAATCACAAACTGGATTTTCTTCTGGAGAGTCAGAGGTGGGCTGCTGAACAGGGCTGGGACTCAATGTGTTCATTTAGAATATTGAGCTCCTGAAATGCTCGTCCATATGGGGCAGTGGAAGAGCAGAGAGCTGTAGTTCACAGTTCTTTCTCCTCTGCAAAGCCTCATTTCCTAAATTGATAATGCCAGTCTTCTGGTAGAAGGAATCAGGAACAGGCCCTTCATGTGACTTGTGCATCCATTCCTTTGTATAAAGCATATCCTTCTAATACCAAACCATAGTGTTAATGATATTCTGTTTCTTGGAACCTTCTTGGAGTTTCCATTTTTCCAGGTATTGAACAAGTCCTGCTACTTTATCCAGAAAGTAAAATATTACCCATAATGTGGTGGCTATATTGCGGGTCCTTATGACATTTTTCCTTCTTTGGGGATGTGGTGATGATTTTTCTGCTTAAAAACAAGTAACCCATACATATTATTCAGACTTGATCACTGTCGATATTTTTATGGGATATCGCTAACTTGTGCCACATTAGCCTTTAACTTACTAAAATAATAGTATCTGTGGGGTCAGTGAGATAGCTCAGCAGAAAAGGAGCTTGCCTCCAAGACTGAAGACGTGAGTTCCATTCAAGGGACCAATACAGTGGAAGGAGAGAACTGACTCTTGGAAGCTGTCCTCTAATCTCCATAGGCAAGCAGTGGCATGTATATGGGTAAACACACACACACACACACACACACACACACACACACACACACACACACACAACAAATAAGTAAATATAATTTTAAAATTTCGAAGTATAGGGCTGGAGAGATGGCTCCATGTTTAAAAGCACTGGCTGCTCTTCCAAAGAACCTGGGTTCAATTTCTAGAACCCATGTGGCTCACAACTGTCTTTAAAAAATTTTTTAATGATTTTTTATTTTATAATTTAATTTAATTTTACATATCAGCCACGGATTCCCCTGTCCTCCCTCCTCCTGCACCCCCCTCCCCCCAGCCCACCTCCCATTCCCATCTCCTCCAGGGCAAGGACTCTCCTGGGGATTCAGCTCAGCCTGGTAGATTCATTCCAGGCAGGTCCAGTCCCCTCTTCCCAGGCTGAGCAAAGTGTCCCTGCATAGGCCCCAGGTTCCAAACAGTCAGCTCATGCACTGAGGACAGGTCCTAGTCCCACTGCCTGGGGGCCTCCCAAACAGTTCAAGCTAATCAACTTTCTCACTTATCCAGAGGGCCTGATCCAGTTGGGGGCTCCTCAGCTATTGGTTCATAGTTCATGTGTTTCCACTAGTTTGGCTATTTGTCCCTGTTCTTTTTCCAACCATGGTCTCAACAATTCTTGCTCATACAATCCCTCCTCTTTCTTGCCGATTGGACTCCCAGAGCTCCACCTGGGGCCTGGCCTTAGATCTCTGCATCTGCTTCCATCAGTCATTGGATGAGAGTTCTACCATGACAGTTAGGGTATTTGGTTGTCTGATCACCAGAGTAGGTCAGTTCAGGCTTTCTCACGACCATTGCCAGTAGTCTACTGTGGAGGTATCTTTGTGGATTTCTGGGGACCTCTCTAGCACTTTGCTTCTTTCTATTCCCATTGGGTCTTCATTTATCATGGTCTCTTTTTTGTTGTTCTCATCTCTGTTCTTAATCCAGCTGGGATTTCCCACTCCCCTAAGCTCTCTTTCCCTCAACCCTTGCCCTTCATTACCCACCCCCCCATGTCCAGCTTGCTCATGTAGACCTCATCTATTTCTCTGTCATTGGGCAATCCCTGTGTCTTTCTTAGGGTCCTCTTTTCTAGGTAGCCTTCCTGGAGTTGTGAGTAGCAGTCTAGTCATCCTTTGTTTTACATCTAGTATCCACCTATCAGTGAGTACATACCATGTTTGTCTTTCTGAGTCTAGGTTATCTCACTCAGGATGATTTTTTTCTAGATCCATCCATTTGCCTGCAAACCTCATGATGTCATTGTTTTTCTCTGCTGAGTAGTGCTCCACACAGAGCTGGAAAGAATAATACTCAACTTCATATGGAAAAACAAAAAACCCAGGATAGCCAAAAGAATCCTGTACAATAAAACAACCTCTGGAGGCATCATGATCCCTCACCTCAAGCTCTACTATAGAGCTACAATAATAAAAACAGCTTGGTACTGGCATAAAACCTGACATGTGGACCAATGGAATCGAATTGAAGACCCTGACATTAATCCACACACCTATGAACAGTTAATTTTTGACAAAGAAGCCAAAACTCTACAATGGGAAAAAGAAAGCATCTTCAACAAATGGTGCTGGCATAACTGGATGTCAATGTGTAGAAGGCTGCAAATAGATCCATATCTGTCACTGTGCACAAAACTTAAGTCCAAGTGGATCAAAGACCTCAACATAAATTCAGTTACTCTGAACCTGATAGAAGAGAAAGTAGGAAGTAGTCTTGAATGCATTGGCACAGGAGATCACTTCCTAAATATAACACCAGTAGCACAGACACTGAGAGAAACAATCAATCAATGGGACCTCCTGGAACTGAGAAGCTTTTGTAGAGCAAAGGACACAGTCAACAAGACAAAGCAACAGCCTACAGAATGGGGAAAGATCTTCACCAACCCCACATCTGACAGAGGACTGATATCCAGAATATATAAAGAATTCAAGAAATTAGACATCAAAATGCCCAACAGTCCAATTAAGAAATGGGCTATAGAGCTAAACAGAGAATTCTCACACTGTCTTTAACTTCAGTTTCAGGGGATCCAATGCCATCTGTGGGCACGGCATATGTGTGATGCACAGACACACATGTAGACAAAACACTCATATATATACATGAAAAAAGTAATTCAATTTTAAAACCAGTAAAAAGTAAAAATTAAAGTCTGCGAGTCTCTTGATTCTTTGTTTTACTCTCCTGATAAAATTTGTCATCATTCGGCCTTCATCTGCTACTCCTTACAAACAAGAGCATGATCTCAATTTGCATCAGAAATTAGCCTTCAGTTAGAAAACTTAAGTAAGGAATGCCTACGATAACACAGTGTACCAATGTTGTAACCATTTGCAAGCACTCAGCCCAGGGCTTGTTACTTCACTGTAACTGAGATACCAAGAAACTTGTAGAGTACAGACATATTTTGCTATAAGAAGGTCCTTGTCTTTTGTCTGTTTGGAGTTTCAGAATGAATAACATCTGTCTGTCTGTTTCAAGATATAAATTTACAACTCTACCTGAGTAGATTTTTTCTTCTGTTTTAAAGACATTTTTGGTCTTAATTGCTATAAAGTTATAACTTAATCACCATGGTAATGCATAAGAAAAGACTCAGAAATTGGGAGGTAGTGGAGAGCCTAAAAATTAAATTACATGTGTGCATGTAGATGCTTTTTTGGTTAAGTTCGAAGAATGTGCAATGAGGGAATGAACAGGATCTTCAACAAATAGTGAATGGGAAAAACTGAATATGCATTAAGGCAAATGGGCATAGTATATGTGCATGTGTGCTTGTGTATGTGTGAGAGAGTGTGTGTGTGTGCATGTATTTGTGAGTGTGTAGGGGTGTGTGTGTGTGTGTGTGTGTGTGTGTGTGTGTGTGTGTAATTGTCATATTGCTCTGTGATGCTGAGACATTAGTTCCTTTAGTTTGATTTTCTTGTCAGTCAAAGGAAGCTCAGTGTCAGGTGGCCCACGATGGAGCTTTCTGTTTGTGACGTTGTTATCCTGACTACATCTGCTGCTAGGAGTGACTCCAGGAAGTCAATTTAATATGAAATCGTGGAGTGCTTCTCACAGCTCTCCACTGAAGTTGTTGGGTTTTTGTTTTCAGTTTTTCCTATTCATCACTCCCCATGATTCCTGCTGGTGGAGGGCACACATGAAACTGCTACCAGCACTCAAACAGTCAGTTGAAAGGAGAATGAACTAGATGTTCATAAACGGAAGCAATGAATCAATGGGTGGAAAACATGGGAATTTTTAGGACATTGGTTTATGGAAAGAGTTTTTAAAAAATAAAATTATATGAAGCAAAAGTAAAAACTGGCAAATGAGATCATATGCAACCATAGAGTTTTGTTTTCAATGAAAGAGATAATAAACAGGCTAAGAGACAGCCTGCAGAAGGAGAGAGGTATCTACAAACCACAGGCCTGGGGTAGTCTTGAGACTTAGGTTTACACTATTAGTGTTGGCTGTTGAGTCTATCACTGATTTACCATGAACAGGAGGCTGGCAATTTCTTGGCAGAGTTCCGGTCCTTCTCGGGGTTCATAATAGGCTAACAATCCATTCAGGCCCAGGATCTGAATCATTGTTGGTGTGTGTGTGGGGAATTGAAAAAGAATGAATATGAATCAGGCTTATTGTTTGACTGCTAAAGACTTCAATTACCACAGTCTATGTTTCTGTTAAGTGCAAGATACATTAGCCTCACCAAAGCCTTCATTTAGGCACATTTCAATGCCTAATTCTTTGGAGTTGACACAGTGTCAGCAGCTACCATCTTTGGAGGTGTGCAGCAGTGAGATCCTTTGATGCCATCCAACAGCAACGGTGGCATATCTTCTGTCCCAGTAAGACACACTTGGAGCTTAGACAGTTCTATGGAGTAGGATTTTCACATGGCTTGCTTCCTTCGTGGTCCATTAATGCAAAAAAAGAACCTGTTTATCCTGACACTAAGGTGATGCCAGCTAAAAGAATAAATGTTTTGATTGCTGAAAGGAAGAAGGGCAGTATGAAGACAATAAATTTCATCTTTTTGATGTGCTGGTGGTGGTTCTAGGGATCAAATCCAGGGTCTTCTGCATGGTAGGGAACTACCACTGAGCTATACCCCCAATATTGTATTCCATTAAGGACTCTTCTTCCCCCAAAGAACTGAGCTGGGCTACCCTGGCACTTCTCTTGTGTCATATCAGTCTCCTTCTCACCAGAAAGCTGTCATTCATCACAACTGTCACCTAGATTACCCTCACTCTCACGGGGTAGATGGAGCAAGTATGGAGTACATTTCTAGACATAACTTATTTTTTGTTCTCTGATGGCCTGCACAAAAATTCCCATTCCACTGATTACCAAGTGACCTTAGATGTGCCTTTTCTCATCTAGAACATGGAGTTAATAATACCAACATTATAACATGATTGCAAAGAATAAATGAGTCAATATGTAATTCTCAGAAAGGCATCTGCATGAAGGAAACAACCAGTGAATGTTACTCTTAGTCAGTTTTACACTTAGGCACTTAACACAGTTCTGAGATGTAAGATGGAGATTGATTGGCAGTACTCTATATTTGCTTTATTGTACAAACTGAACATCCTGGCTGAATAGTCAAATTCTATGGTCCTGAACTAGATAAAACACCATAAATCAGAATATATAAATTCAGAAGGTATATAGTTAATATGAATAAGTATATCCATTCTATTCTTATAATTATTATTATTCATGTGTATATGTGTATGTGTGTGTATGTATGTGTGTATGTGTGTGTGTATGTGTGTGTATGTATGTGTGTGTATGTGTGTTTGTGTGTGTATATGTGTGTATGTATGTGTGTGTGGGTATCTGTGTGTGTGTGTATCTGTGTGTGTATCTGTGTGTTATGTGTGTATATGTGTGTGGTATGTGCATGTAGACTAAGAACACAGTTTCCACCTCCCTTCTCTCCTCCCACCAAAAGTTCCAGTGTGTGAACTCAAGTTTTCAGACTCACACAGCAAGTATTTTTTACCCACTGAGCCATCTCACAAGCTCAAACATCTACATTTCCTACACTTCTTTTCAAGCTTTCTCTTTAGTCTTTTTGTCCCTGCTTCCCTTCCAAATAATTTATGTATTCTGAAACACCAAAGCAAGCCGTTGGGCGAGCCCATTGAAACAGCCATTTTAACACTTAAAAAAAACTATTTGAAGACTATTCAAAGCATAGCCACAGGTAGAAATCCCATTTAGTTTTGTGTCTTGTGAAGGAAACAGCAGAAACTCAATATAAAGTGAATTTTACTCTACTTTCAGCTTTCCTAGTTCACAGCATAGAGTCTGAGCTTTCCCACAGGTCCAGGTTCTGTGTAGCAAAGCCAGAGATCAAAATGATGTTGAATGCTGTTCAAATAAGAAAATACCCCAACACCACGCACACACACATGTCACACAGTTATACACACAACACACACATCAAACAAACACACACACACACACACACACACATACACACACACACCTGCACACACCATGTGGTTGTCACTTGAAATAATTTCTTCCCTAAGAGGACACCTTCTTTTGCCTGTGTCCCCCTAGTGCCAGCCCACACTTCTTTCCTTAAAAGATCCTTGATTGACAATCTACAGAAAACAGTATGAAGTTCCCAGTTCCTCAGTGAGAAGACCATCTGTGAGATAGCAGAGGAAAAATGAAAACTATTTATTTCCCTTATTTAAAAACTCTGTGCTGAAACCATCATCCATTCCTTCTCCTTTCCAGGAAAGCACAGGGAAATGTGCAAGATTCAGCACACTTACCACTGCAGAAAAAAAATTGCCAGTGAGCAATGTGTTGATCAAAGTTCTGAGGAGGAGAGATGCTCAAATATTTACTCAGAGCACTTCGCCGAAAGGTACCCAAGGGTGCTCCAAGGTGGCCACCGACTGACTCTTGGCAGAGACAGTGTTTCCTCTGTTCTAAGGGACCATTCATTCCCACCTGGCTCTTCCTCACATCCACTCCCTCCTTCTCCAGTGCCCCTTAGGAAGATGTTTTATGAACTGTGTGCCTGAATATTTTTGTGCTTGCAGCAAAGAATGTTGTTTTCCTAAATCGAGCACGAGAACAGAAACTTTGAGAATCTGGCTTCTCAGCCTCAGGAATGCAGCTGCTCAGACACTGTCCTGGAAAAGACTCTACAAAGGATACAGCTCCACACCTGGAGACAGACACCCCACTGTGATGCCCCCCCCCCCCCGCACCATCTGTGGCCCCTGTTCCTCCACTTGCTGACTTTTGAAATCGCCATTCCTCATCCCTTAATGCTAGCGCAGATGTAAGCCTTGATAATCTGCTTTCCTTGTGTTTGATATGCGCTTGGTCAAGTAGTTACCGGCTGCGCTCCAAAGCTACTAAAAAACCAAAGGGTATAATCCATGAAAAAGAATAGATTGGTGGTGGGGTAGTTGTCCTAATGGGCATAAACCCTGGTATTTTGTGTATGAGAACATCTGTCTTGGAAAGATGTAATTATTGATGCATGGACCTAGCAGATGAGGCTGAATGGAAAACACCACTTAGTGCCCACTGAAAGTTACAACATTCTGAGTCAGATAAAACACCCATTGCTTTCATTTTTCCAGGAATTACAAACAAATTTTCTTTCTGAAAAAGTTTAGAAGTATATATTTTATGTGCATGAGTATTTTGCCTGGTGCCCTCAGAGGTCAAGGAGGGCATCTTATTGTTTGGTCCTGGAGTTATGAATGATTGTGAACCACCATGTGGGTGCTGGGAATTGAATTCAGGTCCTCTGGAAGAGCAACCAGAGCTCTTAACCACCTAATCATCTTTCAGACCCACAACTACATTCTTGACAAGGTTTCATTGGTCTATGCTATGTTAATTTTTAGTAGGTGAAGGCATACAGGTTTGTTTGTTGAACTTTAGAGAATTTATGGACCATTGAGATTGCTCTGCAGATAAATGCAGTTACTGCCAGGCCTGACACCCTGAGTTCCGTCTCTGGTATCCACATGGTGAGAAGAGAGAACTGACTCCTGAAAGCTGTTCTCTGACCTCCACACATGTGCACTGGGGCATGTTATGCTCCCCCCAAATTAATAAAAAATACAGTATTTTTTAAATAGACAATTTAGGTTTTATTGATTTGAGAATTATAACAATTATGGACTTTTTTACTCATTAAGAATATATTTGCCTTTGTGGATAGCCACATTTCTACATGAATTTGTCAAATATGCACATGTTATTTAGGTATATCCAATATCTCATACACAGAGGATGTATCGTTAAATCCACAGTCATATCTCTTAAATACACATGATATTCAATATCATATCATATCAAATGTGTCTACACATTTCTTGCTTGATTCTGACAGGAGTCCTTTATAAAAGACATTTATTCATGGTTACAATTAAACATATAAATGTGTAAAATACATTCCTTCTGGTTGTAATTAAGCATTTTTCTCCTTCCAAATCTGCAGAAATTGAAGTAATTGCTTCAAAATTGTAAAATGTAGGTTTCATTCAGTACTCAGCCAACTTACATGTGTCCATTCTGTTTGAGATTTTGCTCAAAATCTCTTGTTATTTAGTAAAAGAACAGAAAAAAGTCTGATGGAGTAGGAAAATGTTTTTACAGTCTTGCTCCTTTTTTGTTATAAAAGTATTTATTATTGTTGTTATTATTATTATTATTATTATTACCATTGTATGTGTATGATATATATTTGTGAAGTGTATAATTGCATGCATTTCACAGCATGCATATTGAGAGCACAGGAAACTGATGGAGTTGGTCCCTGCCTTCCACCCTTACATAGGAGCCAGGGTTTGAATCAGGTAGTCAGGCTTGTTTGGCCTAACACCTCCTTTTTGGATATTATAATTTATTTTATTTGTGTGTGTGTGTGTGTGTGTGTGTGTGTGTGTGTGTGTGTGTGTATGTGTGCTTGTAACCTCAGAGGTTAGAAACCAGTGTTGGATCCCCTGGGGCTGGAGTTATAGGCAATTCTGAGCTGTTGGCTATGGGAACCGAACTTTTGTCCTCTGCAGGAGTAATAAGAGCTCTTAACAGCTGAGCCATCTCCTCAGCCCCTCATCATCCCTCTTTGTTGTAGAATTTTTACCAGAGAAAGCTTACATAGAAGCAGATTGCCTTTCTGAATGAGCAGGGAAGGCCGAGGAGCCCTTCAGTCTTGCCCACCTTCCTTCCCCACCCCCTGACCAATGAAATCCAGAGATGAGCTCTGCAGAGCCTCTCAATTTAGGTTACTTGCTGTTCACCTGAATTCAAATTCAACATGTGCTCTGCATTTTTCTTTGCTGATTCCACTCTGAGAACCCCACCTACATACCACTTCTCAATTCAAAGAGCTTTGGGGAGGCAGGAGAGAACAGCGGGTCCTCCATGTCTGTGCTAGTAAGCCACATTCTGAGGAGGCCCATTTTATCTGGTTTCACTTTGACCACAAGAATCATGGGTACAATCCTGTGCCTGGAATTAAACTCAGGAAGGTGTTCGTGCTAGGAAACACAGCAGTTAATGTCCTATCTGCGTCACTGGATAGTCTAAGAAAATAATTAGAGCTTAGCTTTAGGGCTTATAGTGCATGACATTCTTATTGTAGTTCCAAATTTATGTTCATTGTTGCACTGTTCACAACAGCAAGAGAATAGAGCGGCTTAGGTGTCTGACAACAGAGAAATAGATTATGAGAAACTGGTACTCACACAAAGGAAATTTGTTCATCTGTAAAGAGAGATGAAGTTATGAAATTTGGAGAAAAATGGATGGATCTAGAAATCTTATTTATTATGGGATCCCAAACTTAGGCAAATATTGGATGGTCTTTGTCAAATACCGAGTCTAGCTATTAATTTTTGTACATAACAAATTGTGCTGACTAGTTTTATGTCAACTGGACACAAGCTAAAGTCATCAGAGAGGAGAGATTTTCAGTTGAGAAAATGCCTCCATAAGATCTGTTTGTAGGCAAGCCTGTAGGACATTTTCTTAATTAGTGATTAATGGGGGAAGGCCCAGCCCATTGAAGATGGGGCCAACCCTGGGTAAGTCATCCTAGGTTTAATACAAAAGCATGTTGAGTGAGCCATTGGGATCAATCCTATAAGCAGCACTCCTCCATGGCCTCTGCATCAGCTCCTGCCTCCAGGTTCCTGCCGTTTGAATTTCTGCCCTGGCTTCCCTCTATGAGGAGGTATAAACTGAAATAAACCCTTTCTTCCCCAAGTTGCTTTGTCCATGGTGTTTCATCACAATAGTAACCCTAACGAAGACACACATACTGCACACACACACATGCTATGGGAGTGGAAGGGTACAAGTGTGGAAAGAAAAGATGGGAAGAAGAGGTATGAGATCAACAGAAACAGATCAAATTTGAAAACACCATCGTGGAACCTAATACTGTATATGATAATTTTAAAAATTTAAAGGAAAAAGCATCAACTACACTCATGTGTAATATGTTTATAGGTTCAGTACTCAAAACTTATTCATTTCCTTACAATGTAGTATGAATGTAAATGATTTAATAAATACCTTGAGTAGGTTGGATTATTTTCTTTAAATTGCATAAATAAAAATGCATTTGTTTAAGAAAACAAATAGGCCATATAAATATTTCAACCTATATCATAAGTCAATGCTAGACAGAAAATAGCTCAGAACAAACAGAACACAAAGATTTCCATTGTTTGTACTGATTTTCTACTTTTGACTGACTGTTCATTTCTTCATTGTGAAGGTCTACAAAAGGAGACCTTCACCTCTAAGACCCCCTGTGAGTCACTATCACCTGCCTGAAAGGAGAATTTAAGGCCACAGTGTAAGGTCTATTTAAACTCAACATCATACTCAGGACCTATCTGGAACTGCTGGTGAGGGGACATAGGGACAAAACACTATCTGCTCACAGAAGAGACATTCAGGTGCCGTGGAATGAAGAAGCTTGCTCATTTCACCATCCACTGCCCTACAAGTGGTTTAGTTCTGGAAACACTGCTGTGTTTTATAGGAGAGATAGACCTCTGGTCTTGCTGAATTAAGGGAGGAAAGACTAAAATCTGCTCAATTTCTAGAGTTTACTCAATAATGAAAACAAAAATAAACCAGTGTCGGTTTGCATGGCTTGAGAATGCCAAGAATGGTGATGGGGCCAGTAATCCCTTGTCACAATTAATTAAGTACATCCTCTAACAGGCTGAACTTCAGGCCCTTAATCTTCACACCTTCCTTTGGGGCTGTTCAACAGCTGCTTTGGAGGTCTTAATGAATCTCTGACCAATTTGGAGCATGGTCAAGTAGCAAAAACAACAGCCAGAGGTGTAATACGATATTCTGTGAAGACCACACGTTCAATATTGCCAGACCAGCCCTAGTGTTAGAGAGGTAATAGCACGGACCATACAGAGCAAGGAAACCTCCATACAGCTCTGGGGCACCCATGGAAGCAGGCAAATTCAAAGTCAAAGACCAACTAGAAAAGTGGTCATGCTTAGCTCATGAAGAAGTTACCTAAACCAGAGTAACCAAACAAAAACAAAAATAGCCCTAACTCATCATCATCATTCCATGATTCCAATTTAATCTGGGTTAAGGAAAGAAGGAAGGAAAGAAAGAAAAAAGGAAGGAGACAGAGAGAAAGGGAGAGAGACAGACAGACAGAGACAGAGAGAGCTCTAAAATTTTTGTCTAATTCAGTTATTCTCCATGAAGCTATATTTATTTTAGAGGGGAAAGAATTTATTTCAATCAAGTCCGAGTTTCTTTAGTTAGTTTTCTCTTGAATTCTAAACAAGAGCCTCTGAATTTTGAAAAGGGACCATCTGGTCCTTTTGAGTGTCAACATCGATGTTACTGGTTTCTTAGAGCTATGTTGTCTTCGCTTATTTCTTTCCTGCTCCTTGTGAATGCAAAGAATACCTTTAAGTCACATCTGGTGTGATGGTTAAGCTTGTGTATTAACCGCCTGCCTCAAAGTTCTCAGACATTTGGTTGATACTCAGAAGAGACTTGAGTAGATAGTTAGCAGAAGGCTAGCTGAATGACACCTTCAGAGGCACCAGTGTGGACAAGAGGCAGCTGTGGACCATCTCACTTCCTGTTGGAAATCAGTGGCTCTTTAGCAGTTTGTAACACAAGAGAAAACTCAAGAAACTTTGACTTGATTGAAATGAATTCTTTTCCCTCTAAATTAATACAGCTTCATAAATAAATATTCATATATATGGCTGTGGAGAGTGCTTCTGTATCTGTTGACCAGGAATTCAGTCTGTACCTCAAACTCACCAACATAGAACATGATGGTGATTCATCCAAATGGAGCCTTAGGACAGCATTGGTGTTCTGTTCACTCTCGCAGTTCTGTCTATAGACAAAAGGGAAGAGCTGTCTTGTCTATCACCTGGTTCAATGGCAGATGGTACAGGCAACTGAGAAGATCTCATATCAACTGAACTTCAGCCATCTTACTTTAAGCCAGTGGATTAGTAGTTCATTTCATGACAAAAGCAAACCAACATTCCCTTGAACAGATTATTTATATAGAAAGAGCAATGTAACCATTCTCAAAATATAGGATCCTCAAATATTTTTCAAGGAAATGATGGGGCTAGAATGATGGCTTGGTGGTTGTGAGCATTTGCCTGTCTCACAGAGAGTACCAGTTTGGTGTCCAGATTCCACAAACATCTGTAATTCTCGCTCCAGGAGAACTGATATCAACTTCTGGGCTCTGCTAGCATCCACATGTAGACACACATATATACACATAAATTAAAATTTGAAAACACATTTTTAAAAATTAAACTGTGATTAGCCAGTTAGAAAAAATATAGTATGTTCCTGAGAATCAAACTAAAGGCTGAATACTATTCTCTGGCTGCTACTGGCCTTTGATTATTTTAATTTTTAAAACCATTTTATTGTTATTTAATTTAAATATTATGAATTCACTTTTTTGTTTATACATACAAATAAATTTTAACATGTTTACAGAGTTATATAGCCATGGCTACAATCAATTTAGTGTTTTGTCACCCTATAAAGAAACCTTAGCACCCACTTAACTCTACTTTCTCTGATGTTTTCCCACAACAATGAAGTTTCGTTCTGTTTCTACTTATTTGATAGTTGGGACATTTCAAATAAATAGGGTCATGTAATAATGTTATTTTGCATCTAATCTTTATTTTTAGGGGCATAACAAGGGTGAGTGCCTTGAGACAAAAGTATTTGACTCTTTTAAATAAAAAAAATCTTAAGTTTTTTTTAGATTATACCTAAGAATTACATTTAAAAGATGAACTCACAGTTGTTAGAAAAGTTTAACATGGATTAGGATCCTGTTGCCTCATTTACAATGTACTGAACCATCTATGGTACAAAATAAACCTGGATTTTAACTATTTATTAAATTATTTATTTATTTAAACATCATGCTATTCTAACATATCATGTCCAGTTCTTTTGAGATGCACTTCATAACTTTGCCAAACATATTGAAGGCCAGTCTCTAGACACTGTGCCTTGAAGGGGATGAAGTATCTGGATTAACAAGTATGCTGAGAAAGATAAAAATGGTATTTGTACAAAATCATCCTATCAGTTCCTGCCAGGCTCATTCTGAATTTGGCCTCTCTTTCTTTCTTTTCTTTCTTTCTTTTCTTTCTGTCTTTCTTTCTTTCTTTCTTTCTTTCTTTCTTTCTTTCTTTCTTTCTTTCTTTCTTTCTTTCTTCCTTTCCTTTCTTCCTTTCTTCCTTCCTTCCTTTCTTTATATCTCTCTCTCTCTCTCCCCCTCCCTCCCTTCCTTCCTTCCTCCCTCCCTTCCTTTCTTCCTTTTATGTGTATATGTTTGTGCCCGTGGGGTTGTTTATGTGTGTGGAGGTGCACATGAGTGCAGCACCCACAGAGACCAGATAAGGACATTGGATCCCCCAGAGCTACAGGTATTTGTGAGTCATCCACTGTGTTTCTGGGAACTGACTGGGATCCCCTAAAAGAGCATTTTCCACTCTTAACCACTGAGCCATCTCTCTAGTGCCAGAGTTTGGCTTTTTAATACTGTACAATGTCTTTAGAGAGAAGAAAAGGAAATATCTAGCAAGAGATGGTCTGCACAGATGGGTTTAAATGGCTGTTCCTTAACTTTAAAAAATGCCAATAATGTTCAGGTTGTAAAATGTTTGCCTTGCGGGGTTGGGGATTTAGCTCAGTGGTAGAGTGCTTGCCCAGCAAGTGCAAGGCCCTAGGTTCAGTCCTCAGCTCTGACGGAAAAAAAAAAAAAAAAAAAAGATCTCATGCTTAGCTGGGCGGTGGTGGCACATGCCTTTAATCCCAGCACTCTGGAGGCAGAGCCAGTCGAATTTCTGTGAGTTCCAGGCCAGCCTGGGCTACCAAGTGAGTTCCAGGAAAGGCACAAAGCTACACAGAGAAACCCAGAAACCCTGTCTCGAAAAACCAAAAAAAAAAAAAAAGCTTGCCTTGCAAGGACCTGTGTTTGTTTCCCAGAACTCAATAAAACTGTGAGACATGATAAGCCCAGTACTGGGGAACTGTACACAGGAGGATCCCAGGGGCTCCCTAGTCAATCATCCTAACCTACTTAGCAAGCTACAGGCCTGTGGGAGACTCTATTAAAGGAATAGAGAGTATTTCTGAGGATGGTAGGATGATACCCAAGGTGACCTCTCTCCTTCACATGCAACTTCAGATACATGCACTACTGACAAACCAATATGCACATGCATTTCTCTCTCTGTGTCTCTCTGTCTGTCTGTCTCTCTCGCTGTCTCTCTCTCTCTCTCTCTCTCTCTCTCTCTCTCTCTCTCACACACACACACACACACACACATACACACACACACACACGGTTATCAATAAAATGAGATAAAATCATCAGCCATCACTGACTTCTTGTGACATGAATATGACCAGGTCATTAAAGACTCAATGATCCCAAACTTCTAGGTTATTTTGCCCCCAAGATATATGTTTAACTTTCAAGAGTGCCCAAAGTGTTTTACTGTACGGGGTCATTTTTGTCAATTTGACACAAGCTAGGGTCACTTGGGAATAGGGAACTTCAATTGAGAAATTGCCTTAATCATATTGAATTGTAGGCAAATTTGTGGGCATTTATTTCCTTTATTTCTTCTATCTTTCTTTCTATTCTCTCTCTCTCTCTCTCTCTCTCTCTCTCTCTCTCTCTCTCTCTCTCTCTCTCAGTAATGACTGACATGGGAGGGCATAGCCCATTGCAACTGGTGCTACCACTGGACTGGTGGTCCTAGACTATATAAAAAATAAGATAAGCAAGCTATGGAGAGAGCAAGTTGGTAAGGAGCATTCCTCCCACTCTGGCTTCCCTTGATGATGGACTTTGACCCAGAAGATGTAGTAACCCCTTTCTCTCCAAATGCTTTTGGTTATGATTTTATCTCAGCAACAGACACTTAACTAGAATTCAGACAAATGTAACTTCTTGCTCTTGAACATTGCAAAGTAAAAATGTATGTTGTAAAACACTTGAATGCTTAATTCCTGAAAACATATCCCCCAGTTATCTAAAGCAGACCATTGAAGTTAGGACAGAGAAATTCAAGTGTAAGAGCAGGAGAATTCAGAATGCTTCAATGTGTTCACACATTCCTGCAGGATAGAATCTGGTACAGAGTCAAAGAGCCAAAAGAACTGAGATCATTCAACCAGCATCAACCAGCAGATTCAGACTCTACACACTAAGCAGTCCTGTTTAATAGTACCAAGGAGTAGCTCCATATGGTGTCATGTATCAAAGGTCCTGGTCCACATGACCCCTGTGATGGCAGACCAAGAGTTTGCCTTAATTGCAGAGCAGTAGTTAAACATGCTGATGAAAGATGCACCTGGTGCTTTTTTTTTTTTTTTTTTTTTTTTGTCCATCTGCCCCACTATTTCATCTCTGAGTTTTCTGGTTCACACACAGGAGGCCCACTCCTGACCAATGCTCAGTCTGTGTTCTCCAGTATTGTATTAACTGAAGTTCATGCACCAGCATGTTAAATACACACACACACACACACACACACACACACACACACACGTCGAGAGAGGGGAGGGGACTATGGGTAGAGATACTGATTCCTGTAATAGAACAGTGGAGCAAATGCATTGCTTACGGCTTTTGGAACATCTGGTTCCACTTTCATGGTTGTGTCCGTCTCCCAAGTTAATGACATCCCACCATATGCCCAGGAGCAAAGAGTGATGGGACTGACATGCTGCTCAAATGGCCTGAAACAAGCTGCATCGTGTGTCCTCGGCCATAAAATGCCATTCAAGTGACCCCAGAAGCTGACATCTGCCCACATGTTGTACACATTTGGGGCAGAGTTGCCCATTTGTTCCATTCTGATCGAAATGTAAATATTATACATGAAAACATGCTACAGGTCCTTTCTTAGAGGCCAAAGAAAGGCCAGGTTGGCTAGGTCTCTTTTTAAGTTTTTTGTTGTGATTCTTCAAGTGTGTCTTGGTAAATTCTATGCTTTGCTATTAGCCGATGGAGCCCCAATAAGGGACATGAAAGGCAAGATTTTTCTCAAAGTACAAAACATTCCTATGGAAATGAATTTTTCCAGGCAGCGGGCCATCTGATCAATAATGTTTGTCTCTGGTTTTACAGTGTGTGGCTTTTCTCGGTTTCCCTGTGGCACCTTGACTGTGATGGGAAGCAGAGAGTATGGAGCTGTGAAGTTTCTTAGAAAGAGTTACAAAAGAACTGAAGAAGGGAAGGAAGAAAAAAGTAAGAGGAGGAAGAAAGGGGGAAGAGAGAGGAAGCCAGATAAAATGAATGGTGAAAGAAAGAGAAGGGAGGAGAGAATAAAGAGAAAGGGAGGAAGGAAGAAGGAGGGAAGAGAAATCAAGAAAGGGGGAGAGGTAAGGAATGGAGGAAGGAAAGAAAGGAAGTAAGGAAAGAAGAAGAGAGAGAGGAAGAAGAATAGAGAGGAGGGAAGGGAGGGAGGCAAGGGATGGGAAGGAAGGAAGGAAGGAAGGAAGGAAGGAGAAAGAAGAAAGGATAGAGCAGGATAGGAGAGAGGGAGGGAGGGGACAGAGAGAGAGAGAATCTGTCCTGCAGTACCATTGCCATTATTCTCCCGGCTCAGTACTCAACGCTCTTTGCTGTGACACCGAAATCAAGCAAAACTGCCACACACAACTTCTACACCAAACTTGTGACCTTTCTTACTGTCCTTCTATGTTCATCTCACTAGTACCATGTGTTCAAAGAGCATGGTATGGGATTCCAGTGGACACGGTGAGGATGCTGCTGTGACTTGCATGCAAACTGTCTCACATAAATGCCTGTGTTGCAGCCCTAGGTTCCCAGCGGGTAGCCCTGGTTAGGAAGATTGTGGAAGCTTTAGGAGATGGAATGTTGTTGGAGGTCGTAGGTCACTAGAGGCAGGGATTATAGCATGGGATAGCCTACTCTCACTTCCTGTCTTCTCCCTGCTTCCTGATGCACTGTGAGCCACTTTTCCCACCAAGTCTTTCCTACCATGATGGACTATGACTAGCCCTTCTTGTCTTAAACTGTAAGCAAACATAACCCTTTTCTCCTTGAAGTAGGTTCTTGCCAGGTGCTTGGTTATAGCAAAGGAAGAGTAAACTTAAAAAAATACCTGATGAAAAGTGAGATTAGACAAGAGGTGTGGGTTTGTCATCCTTCTATTTCTTTATGAATTCACTGAAGTCTTATGTTCTCATAACCATAACTCATAACCATTCTGAGAATAAACATGTCTAGCAATGTGTATGAATGTACTACATTGTTCTGAGCATCTTTCTTGGTAAAACGATTTAAATCTCCATCATATGGCAACTAATTCAATGCTGAGTTCAGGTATTCACAAATAAGCTAAATAGTTACAGATATGATTAGACAATATGGCTTTTGGAGCCATCTGATCTCAGTATTGATGAACAAGTAATAATAGCTGCAGAGAAGAGCAGCTGGTGGTTCTCCACCACCTCCATTTGTGACTTCCAACTGGGATTAGAATACAGTGGTCAGCGCTGCGAAGAGAGAGGCACATCTTCTAGAAGCCTCCACTGGGTCCTAAATCAGGGATAATACTGACGCCTACATGACTACTTTGTTTCTTAGACAAATATGCTTAAGATAAAACATCATGCATAAAACTGCCACAGTAAACATTCAACATCAGTGGTAATAAAACAGAACACGGCACTCTAGTAATAGTTATATGAGCAAAATTATCTCCAGAATTTAGCATTTAACAATTTAGACTATGGTTGAATGTGAGCAACTAGAATCTCAGAAATTAGAGTTGGGACTAATAGAAGATGTCTGTGACATGAGGAGTCCTCACCATGATGTGTAAGGTTCCATGCAACCTCATTTCTCACTTCTCTGATCAGGCTTCATTCTGGGGCATCTGCTTACTTTCACCCAGCTTCAAGATTGCCCCAAAGTTCTTTGCTTGAACAAAGACTCTGTGACCCAGGGCCTTAGCATCCATGGTAGTGTCTTCCTTGAGTGTAGTGTTAACGTTGATTCGTGTCACTTCTTCAAATGTCATCATATCACCACCTGTCTACAGCAGCAGCCAACATGCCTACTAATTTGCTACTTTTAAAAGTGTTCTAAGGCAGTTTCATTTGCTGATTCATTTATAGCTTTATCCGCAGACTTTCTGTCTTCTTCCCTATTTTGAAGAAAGAACCACAAGGTGACATTTCATTCACAGTATTATGAGTGTTATCTACATAGATATGTATAAATCATTGGTATTGAATTACACTGATATTAGGTAAATCTCTGTTTTAATAATTTAATTGACTTCTGCCCTTCAATGGACAGAATCCATGTGATATGATATAGGAATACTTTTCTGTATAAGTGTGCCATTGTTAAAGCTTGGCTAATGCATGCTCTTGTAATGATACTATGCCTTGTGATGCTTAATGCATAAGAGATCTTGTACATACATGGGCTTTGGGAAGGGTAGATCAACTGGTCAAGTCCTTAGCATGTAGAATTCTGTGGGCTTGCATCCAGATAAATCCAGGCTTGACTGTGTGAGCACAGAAGCCCAGCAATAAGGTGAAGACAGGTGGATCCCATGAGCTTCATGGTTCAATAGCAAGCTCCAGGTTCAATGAAAGACCATGCCTTAAGATAATATGACAGAGAACAATAGAGTAGACAAAATATCCAGCATTCTCTTCTGGGCTCTGTACATGTGCTTGGACACAAGCACTCAAGCATACAGATGTACTAGAAATACCGCATGCATACACAAATATCTCGCATGTATGATATTGTCATTAAGATGTTACAGATTTAAATTTCTTAATTTGAAAACAGCTTCTCATGCATCGAATATATGCATGGTGTGATATTAGTATAGTTGTGTACTATAATATACATTGTTTTCGGTCAAAACCTAGACTGGCTAGAGAAGCTATAGACCTGAAGGAAGAACTTACTACTTAACCATTATGATTCCTAACTCCATTGCAAGTATTTTTCCTTATACCCACAGGTAAGTGTATCCCTCACCCACCATCAAAGATGCATCTTTTCACAGCACATGGAGATGACGACAGAGATCCACAACTGGTCAGAATGCAGAGAAGAAGACTGTGGAGGTCCCAGCTGCCATTGACACATCCAGGATGTAACCCCTACACCTGAGGCTCAGAGAACATTACGGAAGGGAGTGCAGAAAGACTGTAAGAGTCAGGGGACCAGGACACTTGCTCAGAGATAACATCTTTTCTAGACATGATAGGGAGCTACACCCACAAAAATCTCAGCAGTATAGTCACCTAAACAGTGCCTGGACAATGACATGACCAATTGACAAGCCATCATGGAGGGAGGAAATTCACAAGGTCCTACCTTCTCCAGTAATGAAACCCCTACTAGGTTATCCAATCCCAAATGATCAGCCCTAAACACATGTACATCAGAGAAAGATTAAATGGACTCAATGGATCACACACACACACACACACACACACACACACACACACACACACACACAAATAATAATACTAACAATAATAATAATAATAATTAAAGAAGAAGAATTTAAGTGGAAGTTGGGTGGGGAAGGAGAAAAGAGATGAACTAATATATAAAATTGTCAAAAATATATAGGTTAACAATTGATTAAAGAAAACTCTATACTCTCTGTGCAATAGCCTCACATGTTTGGGGCAGATTAATCCTTACCATCCCATCTAGCGACACTGTGGCTGCTGTGACATTGTGAAGCAATGCATTATTCCTGTGCTTCTGGTGATACCAGCATAAACAAATGTACCATGCTGTCAACTGTATTAAAGTATAGCTCATGTAATTACATGCAGTGTGTAGTATTTGATAATGATAGTAAATGACTAAGGTGTTGGTATTGTATGCTTACTGTTGTTTTGTGGTGTTCTCCTTCTACACACTAAGAAGCCTACTGTATAGCAGCATGCTACACCAGCGGAAGCTCCAGAACTCTTTACTGATTCTCTTGATAGCACAAGGAGGCCACAGTAGGTGACTGATTTGCACATTTAGACCTGAGTGTGGAATAACCAGCCACAGCTGCTCATTCTGTAGGTAACTCCTCATCCATGCTCCTTTTGGTAGTGCCAATTAGACTCTGAGTCATTACATTATACTGGCTGGAACCACTTCTGTTTCTGCCATAGGTATCTGATCTGAGATGAGTTCCCATCTCCTCAGAAATAATTTATGCAACATTTGTGTTGCCCAGTGCCACGGTTTCTATCCCTCCATGGCCATTGTGCTTTTGAAATGTGACTAATAAGACTGAGAAATGTACACTTTAATTCCTATTCAAGTTTGCTTTTTATGAGGGGCAATAATGCTGATCAAACTTGGGGTTTCATATATCTTAGGCAAGTTCTCTATCAGTGAGCTATCTATGACTTCTATTTTTTATTTTTTATTAATGTAAGCTTAAGTATGCACATGTGGCCATTGGCTATGCATAAAGTACAGCTTAAGATCTGAAATAAAGAGCCAGTACATTAAAGTTAATTAATGAGTGAAATGCAAAGTTGGAGAATCATGACATGAAAGTGATACATAGATCTTGTTCCCCACGCAATGGCTGAGCATCCATTCACCTTCTTGTAGGAACTATCATGTCATTGATTTTGGTATCCACACCTCCCTCATACATCCTGTATGTGGTAAGTAGAGTTAGTTTTACTCCTGCTTCTACTCAACATGAATAACATTTTATCACCTGTAGCATACGGAGGCATGGGTGACATTAAAAAGATCTCTCTGAGTTTACATTGAGAGATGAAACTTTCCTGAAATTGTAGAGTTGAAGATGAGTAGAAATAAGATATTGAGCATTTAGTGGGGCAGACTTTTAGAACTGGCATATGCATGAGGATGAACACAGGACTTTGGGCACAGAAATCATGAGCTTAGTGACCAATAGTGCAAGGATTCCTTAGCACAGAGCCTTCCTAGAGAACAATAGCTGGGACCCAAAGCTTCCTCTCCTAGGTCAGGCTGTCCAGACACAGTCCAACATGGCCTTAGTCTGTCTGTCAGATTCTTTGCCATACTCATTCCTGGAGTTCAAAGTCACAAATGAAAATACCCACACACTCTTTGGATTTCCTGTAACTCTGAAGAAAAAATGGTGTCCACCATGAATACTGTCTGTACTCTAGTGGGAAATGGTAGCCTTGGTGAATATTCAAGGGAACAATGGTGGGTGTTGTTGAGTGGCACACACCCCTTCTTTTTCTTCATCTTTCTCTTCTTCCATAGGTGTGTTCTCAAAACAAAAGCTGTAAATGTTTGTTGCCTGTAGAAACAAAATTAATCACTTCAAAAAATGGAGACAAAAGCATGTGGAAATGGAAGAGACTATTATGAAACCAAAGTTAAAGTCAATACACAAAACACGTTCTAAAATTTCAGTGGCTATGTTTGCCAGAGTTCAACTACAAAATTGGTTCTCAACTTTCTATCCAGAAACAGAGTCTCTGTTTCTGTCTTAGTTACTTCTCAATTGCTGTGGTAGAATTCCACAACCAAGGAAACTTATAGAAGGAGAGGTTTATTGGGGCTAACCATTCCAGAGGGATAGGAGTTCATCATCATCAAGGTGGGGATTATAGCAGCAGACAAGCAGGCATGGCACTCAGCAGCAGTAGCTGAGAGTTCGCATTCCTATTCACAAATAGGAACCAGAGACAGCATGCTGGGGATGGTGGAAGCTTTTGAAACCTCACAACTAGCCCTGGCATCACACTTCCTCTAACGAGTTCACATTTTTCTAATCCCTCTCAGATAGTTCCACCAACCGGGGAACAAGCATTCAAATGTATGAGCCATGGGGGCCATTCTCATTCAAACCATCACAGCCTTCTACTTTATCTGTATATGATGCCTTCATAAGGTCAGGGGTTGTATCAGTTGGCACTCCAACAAGTCCCACATTATATGACAGTCTTACAATCACAGATCTACTGATAGAACATGATTTGGGAAAAAAATCTACAATTCTTTCCCTGGTAGCCTCCACTAAAGTACTCTGAACCTTGAACACAGACAATATTTATGGTGGACATCATTTTTTTTTTGAAGAATTACAGAGAAAAATGTGTATTTTTGTGTATTTTCATTTGTGACTCTGAACTCCAGGAACAAATATGGCAAAAAATTTCACAGACAGACCAAGGCCCTGATGGACCATGTCTGGACAGCCTGACCTAGGAGAGGAAGCTTCAGGTCTCAGCTGTTGGCCTCTAGGAAGGCCCTGTGCTAAGGAAGCAAACACTGTACATGTCAGGATTTAAGGTGGTTTGGCAGAGATGTGAGAGGGGAAATGCTATTTGCCAGTCCCTGCCGGACCTGGCCAATTTGTGTCCTTGGTGGTTGAAAGATAAACTGCTGGCCACATTCTGCTGGCTGCCTCAGTTCACCTCCCTACCGAGGTCTAACCTGTCTCAAAATCTGACATTCTTGTGCTTTTCAGTCCCCATATTATCCAAAAATTCAATGTCCAAGTGAGAAAAACAGCTTACTGCAGACTACTTAGTATGTCTGGAATCACAGCCACTGTCGTCCCTCTCTGCTATTTCTGGATGTGTTCTTCATATAAGGCAGGGCTTTTGGAGCATGTTAAAGGGGGTTTCCAACAGAGATGACATTCCTGAGGTGGCTCAGATGTCCCCTGTGGTAGGTAAAGAATATAGTTGCTGCATCCTGGTTAGATCAGTCCTCTTTCTAGCCTCTTGGATAGAAAAAGTATGGAGAACCAGAACAGTGGCAACCCCACACATGTGTGCCTGTGGTAGTGTGTTGTTCTTGTTGGTGGTGATGGTGGTGATGGTGCTGACGGCTTCCACCCCTTCTTCCTCCCCTTTTCCCTTCTTCTTCCTCTCCTCTTCTTTCTCCCCCTCCATCACTTTTTCTTCTTTCCAGATCCAGGATTTCTTTAGTCAGGGGTGGTTCAAACTCAATGCACAACTGAGGATCACCTTGAATGTCTAAACCTGCCATGGCTACCTCTAGAGTGCTGGGATTACAGATATGTGCCAAGATGCCCAGTTTATACACTTGTAGTCATGGAGCTTGAGTACTCCTTCAAAGTACTCTACTACCCGAAATTTATCCCCAGTCCCAGTAGTTCTTTATGATCTCTTTGAGATGCCAGTCTGTGTCATCCTACAGGTGGACATCAAAGTTTCTACACCTCTCTCTCAGTCTTGTGATTCAGCAAGAGAATCGTGAGGTCCTTGAGATCATGCAAAGGAGACCAGATTTCAAGTACAGCATTGTACATCTGTATGGCTTTTTTTTTTTTTTTTTTTTTTTTTGAGTAGCTTGGGCAAAGTGGTGGTTTGAATAAAAATGTTCTCCATAGGTTCATGCATTTCAAAAGTAGGTCCTCAGTTGGTGGCTGCTTGGAGAAGTTTAGGAGATATAGCCTTGTTGGAGGAAGTATATCACTGAGGGTGAGTTTTAAGAGTTTAAAGGTTCTTGTTACTTCTAGTTCAATTTCTCTGCTTCCCATTTGCTGTTCAAGATGTGAGCTCTCAGCTTCTTGTTCCTGCCACCATGCTGGCCTGCTGCTATAATTAGCTGCCATGATGGTTACTTATCCCTCTGGAATCATAAGCCCAAATAAACTCTGTCTTCTATGAGTTGTCTTGGTCATAGCATTTTCCTCACAGCAACAGAAAAGAAACACGGCCTGTCAACTAGAAGACTCTTAAGACTGTTGGAAAGATCTGCATCTCCTAAACATTCAGACATGAGGTTCATCCTGGTGATGAGATTTTGGAGTGATCATTCTGTATCCATTATATGTGGAGTAATAATATGTGTTCTGCCCATAACACAAGAATTAAGGCTCTAATAAGGAATATACAAATATGTGGGCATAATCCAAAACAAATAAGATCTGTATAATAGGAAAGAAGATGAGATAACCTGACATGATATTTGTTGATACGATGTATTCCTTATCCTTGCAGCACATCCATCCTCAGCAGGCTTGATCTCAATTACTGTCTCCACATTCTTTCCAGTCAAGAGAATTTCTAGTGCCTATGTCAGGCTCTGCATCCTCCTTGCCTATCGCTACCATTTTAACTGCACATGTCCCGAACCTGTTGCTGATGACTAGCTCTAACAAGGGACTTTCCAGGGATCATAATCAGATATGCTTTGTTCCTGGTGAGGTCATGAACCAAGTTTAACATTAATGATTGGGTATTTTTATGAGTAACAAATGTGGGTGGTAAGTGCATTAACCACGAACTCTCCATTCCCTTTACATCCAATGAAACAAACAGATCTAGGCAGTGAATGTATCTTTATCTCTCCTTTGGAATATCATACAAAGGAGATGAGCCAGGTTCACAGACACAAACCTAAACCACTCCAACCCCCTGGACCTTATTGTCAATGTAAATTCTTCTCTGACTTTTCTCAAAGTATCCCTATCCTGTCTTCAGAGCCACACAAAAACTGAGGAAGTGTAATCTTAATTGATCTATTTTAAAAGCAATATTATGATATGTATGGGGGTAGCTCAGTGTCAGAGTACTTGCCTATCATGTGTAGGGCCATGTGATTGATTTGAGTATCCCTCACAAAATTCCCTTATTATTACTACTATTATTAAGTAAGTATGGCAATGCTTTATCTCCATATACACATTTGCATCCTTTTCTTGTCAATTACCATGCGAAACATGGTTAAGAGTCACTGGCAGGCTTTATGGCCTCTCACAGAGCAAAGAGACTCAGGATTGATATAGGGGCACAAGAAGGACAAGACTACGATTACTCTTATTAGAACTGAAGATCTGGGAACCCACACGTCAAGGCCCTTCTATCCCTAAGATGCACATTGCCTCCACAGGGCATTGATGATTTATGGTTTCCTTAAGCAAGGATGGAAAGTGACCAGAGGAACTCTGGGATTGCAATGTCTAGACAGGGTGGAGTTCAAGGAAGCCAGCGCTCTTCTCCGATTAATCTGCAGATGCTCTGGCAAACTTCTTTTTGTTTTGACCCTGGGAGGAAATGAGAAGCTTGTTTTTGTCTGTGACAAAACCCATAACCTTTAGGATATTGTTGAATGAGCCAGCCTAGTCTATTTTTAGACACTGCCCCCCCCCCCAGTTCTGTGGCTTGCTTCTTAGTCCTAGTGCACCAGTGAAGACTTGACGAAAGAGTCCAAATGAAGGGAAAGGGGTCAAAACAGGCGCACACTCCTAGTCTTAACAACTTAATATTGCTTAGAAGCCACCCAGGCCTCCTTAATGTGTGCCCTCGGGTGCCCCGCAGAGAAGCTTTTTGCCCTCAGCAGAAACAGAAGTGAAAGTAGAGACAAGGTTTTCTCGGTTGTCATTGCTGGCTCTGCCTAGTGACCTGTTCAGACAGTCGGTGCTATTAGTCATTGTGGGAGTTGTATTAAGTCTTAATTAAATCTTTAACAGCCCTTACTAAAGAGCCCAGATTTTGAGGGCAGAATGTTATTTTTTTCCATGCAATTGCCAGGGGGAAATAAAAGTATCTTGCACAGTGAAAGTGGAGAAATTGGAGGAGGTCCATGTAAGTGTTTGCCTTTTCTCCCTCTGGCGCCCTCATCCCTTCCTGCATGGATGGCAGTGATGCTGTGACGATGGGGCCGAAAATATTTTAAAAACATTTAAAAGTTACCACCGAGAGGAGAAAATGGTACATTTACATTCGTCTTTCTCCACTTAATGGCATTACCAGAGATGCTTTGTCCCCCTTGGGCCATAAATTGAGACATCACTCAACAGTTGTCCTGGCAAATTTCCCCCAAGAAGTCCACTTATGAAGTGACTAATCACATCGGAGCCTAATTTACTGAACATTTAAAGCCATTGGGGTGGAGGGGATTAGGAGACTGTGAACCTGGGATGTGATCCATTATGCCCCCAGACCGAGAACTCATCCCTGCATCCTCTCCATGGAGACTGGGCTGCACTTCCTGTCCCATCAAATTGCAGAAATCATTGCCTAGTCAGGCAAAGCCACCATCTTACTCGTTTGGGGCTAAGACATGCAACAGTCCTCCATCTTTTTGGTCTGGAATGGACATTAAGTTCCTCCTGGGGCAGGTTAGTGAGAGTTGAGGTACATTCCAGGTCAGACAGGAAATGAAGATTATAAGTGAAATGTAATATACCTTTCCCCTGAATTTGGATAACCCAGTGACTTAAATTGGGAAGATCTTAGTCCTAAACCCTTTCCAGAACCTCTTCATATTTCAGAATTTACCTCCCTAGGTACTATTTTCCCAACAGGCTTCCATGCTCCAGGAAAGGAGAATAATTAGAGAAAGCTTTTAATGTCATGTCACACTGGAGGGTGAGCCATAGAGAAGTGGACCTGGCTTTCTTTGACAGGGGGGAGGTGCCAGCGGGCTTTCTGGAGAGATGGGTATGTCATTCTTGTCCTCTCAGTGTTAAGTGGTAATATGCACCTGACACTATACAGTAAGTGTGATATCCACCCAACAGACCCAAATGGTCTTTCCTGAAAAAAAAAAGCACTGGAAAAAAAATATGGGGTAGAGGTGAGTATTTTTATTTCCAGGTGGAACACAGAGTAGTTTTCAGCCTTGACAAAACTCTTGGCAATATAAACTTAAGGACAAGAGAAATATCCATTCAATTCCAAATTTCTCAATAGTATAAGATAAAAGGACCTTAAAACACATATTTGCTGTGGCTGGAGATGTCCCTCAGCTGGGAGAATGCTTGTCTTACATATAGAAAGCTCTGCTTCTGTCCCCAGCCCTTACATAAACTAGACAGTACACATCTGTAATAATAAGGCTACAGAGGTAGAGCCAGGAGGACCAAAAGTTCAGTCATCCCTGGCTACATATTTAACTCGAGGTCAGCAGGTGCTAAAGACCCTCTCTCTAAACAAACAGCAAACACATCACAAACAACAACAACTGTAGAAGAATCACATCAGCTACTCTTGTCTCAATTGTTACTTGATATATATGATCAGTACTGATTGAGACCGTATTTACTGGAGCATTGACAAATCAATTAATCCCACAAGGCGACTCAGTGAATTCATGACGGCATCTCTTTGGTCATGAGCTGCTCTTCAATTTCAGTTTGAGCTGAGGGAGGGTGCACCATGTTCTGAGTGAATTCCAGCTACAGAGAAGGGAGCAAAGGGGCACAGGGCATTGGGAAGGAAGAGCTAATGAGCCAGAGTATCTATGAGGGGAAAGTCACGTACTTGGGTCCTGTGCTGCCAAGAGGAATTAAAAAACAAGTGTAGATTCTTTTATGCAGAAGTGACCACATTACGTAAGACATCAAAACAAAACTCTTGTCCTCCTTGTAAAAGGTTCTTTGAATGTGAAGTGACTAATTCCAAACAAAGAAAATTATTAACTCTTTCTGATAAATTCCATGGATAATTTGAGCCTCCCAACTTCTGCTTCAGGAAGATTCACAATCTAATTTCTTTAAAGACACTTCCAAAGGTTGAGATGGTACATCACAAAATTTTCTTACCCACATGCAATTTAAAAACAGATCCAGGCCCAAAGAGTTGGCTCCACGGTTAAGAGGACATACTGCTCTTCTAGGAGACCCAAGTTTGGATCCCAGTGCCAATGTCACACAACCACCTGTAACTCTAGCTTCAAGGAGTTGGGGAATCTGATATCTTCTTCTGGCCTCTGTGGGCACTTGAACACATGGATATATGGATATACATCTATATATGTGTATGTTGTGCACATTATTTTAAAAATGGTTCTGATAATCATGTTATAATTTAAATTTAATATTTCTTAACATGGAGTAAAAAGGAATGAATATATAAATTAATAATTATATTTAGAGTGGAAAAATACTGTAAAATATTTTATTGCAGGTTTTATTTACACAAACCTGCAAGACTCAGCAGAAGAAGAGGTTCTTGAGACTACAAGAATAACTTTTTAGTTTTTTTTTTTTTTTTTTTTTTTTTTTTTTACTTTAGGTTGTAAGCACATATTCAATATAACACTGGTTCATCAAATTTCAACAAAGAGTCTTCATTTACCATGGTCTCCTCCGAATAGGAGACCATGGTAAATGAAGACCACATGAGAAGGGGAGGAAGCAGAGAGCTAGGGAGGCCCACGGAGATCCACAAATATACCCCCACAAAAGACTGCTGGCAATGGTCGAGAGACGGCAGGAACTGACCTACTCCGGTGATGGGATGGCCAGACACCCTGTTAGTTGTGCCATAAACCCCATCCAAGGAAGGTCTGAGGAATCTGGATGCAGACATCCACGGCTGGGCCCCTGGTGGAGCACTGGGAGTCTAATTAGTGAGAAAGAAGAGGCTTTATATGAGCGAGAATTGTTGAAGCCAGGGTTGGATAAAGCACAGGGACAAATAACCAAATGAATGGAAGCACAGGATCTATGAACCAAAGGCTGAGGGGCCCCCAACTGGATCAGGCCCCCTGAACGGGTGAGACAGTCATTTGGCTTGATCTGTTTGGGAGGCAGCTGTGTGTTGGTGCCGGGTCCTGGGCTTGCTGCATGAGTTGGCTGTTTGAATCCTGGGACCTATGCAGGGACACTTGGCTTGGTCTGGGAGGGGGGGACTGGTCCTGGCTGGACTGAGTCTACCAGGTCGATCCCGGTCCTCGGGGGAGACCTTGATCTGGAGGAGGTAGGAATGGGGAGTGGGGTGGGGGGAGGGGGAGGGGGGCGAGAGTGGGAGAACAGGGGAATCTGTGGCTATTATGTTGAACTAAATGATGTTGTAAAATAAATTTACTTAAAAAAAAATTTCAACAAAGAGAATTCATCACTTACCTCCACTAAAGCTCCTATTTCTGACAGTCATGTGATTGATTGTTAAGTTGTTCAGAATATTGGTTTTGTAGTCTGGGATTAAATCTGGTCTCAGACCCAAATTATGTGACCATGGGCAACTAATTTTGTATTGTTTTTCCCTCAGGGTTTTCATGTCTCAAATGGGTAAGGTCACAGTACCACAGAAGTCATGATGATTCATTTTAATGCCAGCTGCACACAATCTAGAATCACCTGAAAGGAGGGACTCTGAAGATGTCTGGGAGGGATTTTCTTGGCTGCAGTCATTGAGGTGGAAATACCTACTCACCATAAGTGGCACTTTTCCATAGGTGGGGGTTCTGAACCATGTAAGAGAGGAGAAAGCAAGGAGATTTAAGAAAGCAGGTATGTGGTAGTCCATTGGTTTTGCTCTCTCTCTCTGAGAGGAAACAAAGACAGTGGTATTCTAAGTATTAAGTAGTTTTTCATAAGGAAAGTGCTTATGTGGGGTCAAGAGATGTGCAATGATGTTGTTACAATGACTGGCATAATCATCTCGGTAGAAGTGTAATGAATTATCTTCTGCTTTGGGTGTCCATTTCCTTTTCCTGTTGCTATGACAAAATGCCCAATAAAAGCTACGGGAGAGTTTACTTTCATTCATAGTTTAAGAGGATGCCAATTGAGGTGCTCGCATTGCATCAAGAATCAGGGAGCAGAGAGATGAATGATGGCTATCAACCTGTTTTCTCTTTTATATTCAGTCTAGACTCCAGCCCATGGCATGGTGCTATCAGCGTTTAGAATGTATCTTACTTAACTAATTTAGAAATGCTGTCACAGACATTCCCAGAAGTGTGTTTCCATGGTGATTCTAAATCCCTTCATGTTGACAATTAAGGTTAACCATGATGAGCACACAGAGGAAGAGCAGTGACAACCAGACTAAGGACATTGCAGACCTTCTGGAGGCTGGTTCAGACTATGATCAAATGCAAGTGCTGCCTGGCAGAACAATAGCCTTCTGCACTGTGGCTGCAGGGCGAGATAGCTCAGAGGCTCTAAGTGCTTTCTGGGAGAGTCTAAGAACCCAAGATAGAAGGAGAAGAAAGATTCTAGAAAGTTATGCTTTGATCTCCATATGTTCACCATGATAGGCAGGCTGCCTACACACACACACACACACACACACACACACACACACACTCTATAATAATAATAATAAATAATAATAATAATAAATAATAGAAAAGGGAAACAGCAGTGTTCTGTATAGAGATAACAGACACATATGAGGAATGAGCCTGAGGAGGCATCAGTCTGTGATTCATTGTTGTCTACATGTTGGATTAGCAGCTAAATTATGAAATGAATGCTTTCTACATCTTCCTTCTGCCTCTCTCTGTACCCTCTCACTTTGCTCTACTTTATCCCTCCCCCTCACACAACATTTTTCCTTCTTAAGCTATCAGCAAGGGATTTGAGGAAATGATTTCAATAGACTCCAAAAAAAACTCACAGATGTGTAAAAGTGATTATGACCATACAGAGCCAGAAGAGCTCAGTCCAGAACTCTCTTTTCCTGGGTGGTCACGACCTCGTGATAGCGAAGGTAGCAAACACTGGATTTGAGGCGGGGCTGGAATTTGTGTTATACCTGGAGAGAGGAAAAAAAACAAAACCTGAGCTTTCAGTCAAGGTAGTGTGGGAGAGAAAGCACAGCTGTAGAATTGCCACTGTAGAGCACGTGGCTATCCATTCAAACATCAAGGTCTTTGCATGTCTGATAAGGAGAAGTCATCATTTGCTCCTGACAGGTAGACAAAGGCTTCAATCATTTCAGGTAAGTAGGATGGAAGTGATGACATCTGTCATTCTCTGAATTTATTTCAAAGAAAAACTGACTGATGGGAGAGAAGACTCCTTAGGAATCTCAAGGCAATAAAGAACTGTCACTTCTTCCCTTGCTTTATCTGCCATCAATTCTGAATTTCATCTTTGCGTTTTATCTCCATAAAGGATTTTATTTTTTAAAGGGTAATGGTCCCGAGGACATTTATAAGCTGGAAGGAGTTAGGTCCAATCCCAGGCAGACACAAGGGCTTGAAGTATTGAGGGCGGATTGAGGTTAAGTGCTTTCGATGTTTATTTGAGTAAGACGGGTCCACTTTTCGTGCGTTTACCTAATGGCATTGCAGAGAAAGAGGAGAAAGTTTATTGCAGAGAGAAATCTTACTTATTGAGGGATTTGTGTGACAGGCAGTCACTGAATCAGACAAAATAAATTAACAAAAATTTAATTAGCTTGTGTCATTCTTGTCAAAACTGACAACTAAAACATAGAGAAAAGATCCTGTTTTCTCCAGAGAATATTCTAGGTTCTTTTTCCTGGTCTGAAAAGAGAGTTGAACTCAGATAATTATTTATAGCATTTACATGGACTTCTCTTTCCTATATTTTAGGAAAGTTCAAGAATTGGGGACATTTTTCCTCGACCATGGACCACAGAGCCACATATGCATATCTGTGTATCTTACTTGTAAAGCTCAATGTCAGCTTAGGTTTCCTTTACAGAGTTTCTTAATGAGATGAGGAGGACTCTCACCTAGCATCTATCTAGCTCCTCAGTCATTATCATATCTTTCAGTTGTCTCCCGGTGTGATCAACCTTCCAGAGAGGGTCTGCAAGATGGTTCCAAGGCAAGAGACCTTACAATCTACCCATTACAGTCTAGGGGCCACTTAGCAGTTGTCTCCGATGCTCTCTTCCCATCATATTACTGCCACAGTGGGAGCAGACCTGGAGCTGCCCACCGGAGCTGGAGCTGTGAAAGCCAACACATGCCCTTGGGAAGTCCTCCTGGGCATCCAGATGCCTCCCAAGGTAAGTGCCAGAAATGGAACTCCTACCTTGGCAGAACACATCACTGACACAGGCAGCTAGACCATGCTAAGAACTGCCCATCCCCCCTCAGAGAAGATGTTCTTGGGGGGAGACTGGCAAGCCTGTGGACATTTCTCTCACATCTCTACCTCTCTCATCTCATCCCTCTCATCTTATCTCTACCCCTACTTCCTTGTTTTCCTTATAAAGCATTCTTTGCTATCTCTGGGCTTTTTGCTTCCAACAGAGATCACAATGTAGATGGGAGAGTGGAAATTGAACTGCGCTTTGAATGATGATGACTTTGTCCCTCCAGCTAGAATTAAAAATAATATTTTAGTGTAGGGAAATTGCAACATAATTCTTACACACTGTGAATCTTACAGTCAACCTACAAATACTCTATTTCTTAAGGAAGTCATCCTTTGAAACAGTGGAGAAATTCAAATATACCTGAGTATAGAAGTGCTGTGGATATCGCTCTGTATAAATAAACACTGAGTGGCCAGTAGCCAGACAGGAAGTAGAGGTAGGACTAAGAGAGGAGAATTGAGGGAACAGGAAGGCAGAGAGAGAGAGGGACTGCCTGGAGCCGCCATCAGGACAAGATTTAAAGTACTGGTAAGCCACGAGCCATGCGGCAAAGTATAGATTAATAGAAATGGGCTAAATATAAGAGTAAGAGCTAGACAATGATAGGCTTGAGCTAATGGCCAAGCAGTTTAAATGATGTAAAAGTCTGTGTGTTTATTTTATAAGTAGGTTCTGGGACTGGCCAGACTTGGAGGGAGTTGGAGAGTAATTCTCCAGCTACATAGAAGCAAAGATATTGAGAGTCCAGCCTGCTAGAATACTTTCCTAAATGCCTGTGTACAATTTTCAGGTTGTATTAGTTACCTTTCCTGTCGCTGTGACAGAATACTTAACTAGAGGCAGTTTAATCATTTAGGCTCACAGTTCAAGGGGATTCAGTTCATAAGCAGTTGGTCCCATAGCTTCTATAGTTGGGAAGCAGAGAGATGAACACTCAGCTTGTTTTTCTCCTTGTTTTTCAGGCTGGGACCCCAGCTCTTGGATGGTGGTGTTCACAGTTAAGGTTGGTATTCCCACTCCAATCAACCTAATCAAGATCCTCCTGTGTAGAGGTTTATCTTCAAGTAGACAATCAATATCAACTATTTAAAGGTGCAAGACCCTACTGGCTTAAGGGAGATCATGGTAGACAATCAAACTACTCTCAAGGATTCTCTGCTCAGGGTGTGTTGTCTCATGTACTCTAGGCAAGGTTCATCAGCGGTCAATAGCTACAAGGGAGCTGGCAAAATAATGTCCTAGAAATTAAGACAAAACACCACGAGAAAACACTCAGGTTTTCATTGAATAAATTCTTGTTTCTATCTTAGTTAAGATTTCTATTGCGGCAATGAAACAGCATGACCAAAAGCAGGTTGAGGAGGAAAGGGTTTATTTGGCTTACACTTCTACATAGTAGTCCATCATTGAAGGAAATAAGGACAGGAATTCAATCAAGGCAGGGACCTGGATGCAAGAACTGATTCAGAGGGATGGGGGAGTGCTGCTTTCTGCCTTGCTCCTGATGGCCTACTCTGTATGCTTTCTTATATCAACCAAGACCATCTGCCCAGGCACTACCCATAATGGGCTGTGCCTTTCCCCATTAATCACTAATTAAGAAAATGTCCTACATGCTTGCCTACAGCTTGATCTTATGGAGGCATCTTCTTGATTGAGGTTCCCTCCTCTCTGACGGCTTTAGCTTATGTCAAGTTGACGTGAAACTACCCAACACAGTTAAGTAGGACATTAATTCCATCAAAGCATAAAGCTTAGTGTGTGTGTGTGTGTGTGTGTGTGTGTGTGTGTGTACCCTGTTTGTCTCCATCATACCTACTTACCTTTGCCCCTCCATAATGACCATGAACTCCTTGGGAAAGAGGCTAAATATTCTACTTGCCCCCGACCACTATAAAAGGAATAAAGGAATCAATTAATATCCATTATCAGAGCTTCTTCGTTGGACATAAGGTTACTTGTCATCAGAGGCAAAGTTGTCACAGACTCTGACATGTGAAAAGAATTGGAAACCAAGCCTTTTGACAAATTCCACTGAAGAAATGTATGCAACTCATTTAGAGACTAGAGGGAATGATGTTTTTTAAAGAGAGACACAAAGAATATGTTATTTTTCAATTTTTCTTTAATGGAGAAGAGATCAGTTTTATGCAAAAGATTGATAAATGCACCCAGAGTTTTCAGTTTTCTAACAAAATACATGTACTTTCTCCTGCCTTCTTTTCTATTTTCAATGTTTTATTTTTTTTTTTTTCACCTCGCCTTTATGGAGAAATAATGAGAGAACATTTAGTTAGCAATTAGGACTACATGGCCAAGTTTTCAAAGCTGTGCTGGGCAGAAAGTCAAAACCTACATTTGGTTGTGAGGTTTTAAGTGCCCACAATGAACCTGAGTCTGTAGAGTCCCCCACCCCTTCACTGGGTGGCTTTTACACCAGTTCTAGAGGCAAGAGGATACCTATCAGAAACTGACTGAAATAACTGGTCTGGGAGAATGTTGCTTTCAGATTTTCTTAGAATTTCATGTTTTTCCTTGAGTCAGCATTTCAGTTATCTAAGGATGCCCCCACTTGGGTCATGGGTCTGTGGAAAACAGCAAACGTTAAATAAAATAAAATCCCTGTGAGTGTTTCTAGTGGCTAAGTTTCTTAACTATACCTTCATCTTCACTTCTATCTGAATCAGAGAATTAAACTGGTATGGTCCTTGTGTTTGTTGTTGTTACAGTGTGGGATAGCCAAGGAAGAGGGTTAACCTTGAGTTTTTCTTGTTTATTAAAAATTATCAGGTTTATCACTTAAAACTTAAATGTTCTTGAAATGCACATGTATGCCTATGTATGCCTGTGAAGGTGCACTACATGCATGTGTAAATGTTTCTGCCTATAAGTGAATGTGTATGGAGGACAGAGGTGGTCTGAATGCCCTGTCTTCCCCAGTTGCTCTTGGACTTATTTATTTACTTTGATATAAAGTTTCTCACTGTACTTCCAGCACACAGGTTATGCTGCACAATTGGCCAATGAGACCCAGTGATCCTCTGGTCTCCACCCATCCTCAGGCTAGGTTTATAGGCATATGCAGCCACATGTGAATTTTGTATGGGTGCTCTGGGTTTGCACTTACATCCTCATGATTTCCCAATAAGCACTTTACCAACTGAGCTACCTCCCCAGCCCCTTGAAATTCAAGTTACATGATGTGGCACAAATGTCCCATTTAGGGCTAAGCATACCCCTAATTACTTTTTTATTTTATCTTTTAAAAAAATCTTTAGAGCAGTTTGCAAGTGTGAGCGCACTTATGTTTAAAAATGTATGTCCTAAGAGCTGCCTTCTGGCAGACTGGGATTTTCACAATACAAGGAACACATTACTGTAGATTATTGTTTGTTTTATTATCCATTCATTCACACATTCTTTTTTTTTTTTTTTAAGACGGATCTCATGTATCTCAGGCTGGCCTGAAACTCACTATGGAGCTGAGCATGACCTTGAACTTCTGATCCCCTTGCCCCCACATCCCTAATGTTAGGATTACAGGCTTATCCCACCAGGTCTGTGTTTTGTGGTGCTGAGGAATTAACTCAGGTCTTTGTGCATGCTGTGCAAACACTCTGTCAGCTAAGATACAGCCCCAGCCCCTACTGATTCATTCTAAAGAACAGTTTTGAAGGTTCCTTATTTTCCATTCTTTCTGAAGATTTTTGTATCAGAAACAAATACTGTGATTATTCCAACTCAGCCTTTGGGTAAAAGATAAGAGAACTTTCTATTTGAAGAACTGTGAGGGAAGAGGTGGAGCGCAGGGAAAATGCTATCAACATCCTCACTGCCATTCCTGTCTCCAAAAGCAAATTCCAGAATTTTGCTCAAAAAAGCTGAGTACTAGCAAACACATCAGAAAATGAAGCCCTCGCTTAACTTTAGTGAATCTGGTCTTGTGCGTTTTAACCTGACATAGTTCATCAAAGCCAAAATATAAAGAATGCAAGTACTCTGAGAATAGAGAAAGAAGAGGAGAGGGGAGGAGACTGAAGGGGAGGGGAGGAGAGAAGAAGAGAAAAAAGGAAGGGAGGAGGGGAGAGGAGGAGGGATTGGGCTTTAGGTGTCCATTTGATTTTTGTGTGTATGTAAAAACTGAGTGGAAAGGCATAAATAGCCAGGACATATGAATGCAGCCCAGTGCCAGCAGAGAAAGGAATATGTGCCAGAGAATGCTAGAAATGGGCTTGCTTTTGCTCCCAAGTCCAAGAGTCTGGAGAGATGGTCATACCCAGTGTCTTACTTGAGACAGGAACTTATTGCCTTCTTTCTGTCTCTTCTCCCACACTGGCTTTTGTCCAGATGATGCTAGTATTCTTCGTTCAGACCCCACCATTCTCTGTAGAAAGATGCATATGTGCTTTTCAGTCAATGAGAACGAGACATGAATTTCTTTGAGTGAAATTTGTTTGCCGTAGAAGAGACATTTTTCTGCTGTGTTTCACATTTTTTCTATCAGGCATATGGTTTTATTTTATCTTATTGATATATTTGCCTACCTCAATATTGTTATTTTAAATACACAGAATTATTTCAGCTCTCCAAAGAGTCTATAGGCAGTCTATCACTAATAATCCTCATCATGCCACATAAATGAGCTATTATTTGAGATGGGAGATCAAGGAGGGTTAGGAGACAAGTGAGAATATTCTTTTCAAATTCTTTGCCTTGTAGAAGCTGCACACTGCACTTATCTTATGAGTTGCTTTTTTAAAAAAAATAAATCCTGAGAGGATCCAAGATCTCTGTGATACCAGGTTCTCAAACTACCATGTCCTATGTCTAAGTACTTCTCAGCTACCAAAAGCTGAAACATAGCTGGCACTGGGAGTCCCAGACTCAGAAACCTGTTTGTGCAGCAACAGAAAGGCAGAGCCAGCAGGAGCCACAGATTTCAAGGCATCCCAGAACTTATAGGTGGATGTTTAGTTCCACTGTGTAATCTATTTTTAAGTAATAGATTAATCTTTGAAAATGTCATCCCAGATGCCTATCAAATTGTATTTGCTTCATTGTGGATATTCTAAGTCTGCTTCTGATGTTTCTACCAACCTCTTTTGTCCTTCACACCCCCAGGGAGTCTAGATGAATATCAGATTTGATGTGTATTCCTTCGCATGATATTTGAAGATACAAAGACACAAAGATACAAGCTAATAGGGTTTACTTTGCTTAAGAGAAATGGATCCTCTGATGAGCTCTAGAATCATTTTTATTCTGTTCTCTCAAGTCTTACCTGTTTGTGACCTTGCTTATTAATTTTTAATTCATAATAAACAAGGACACAAAGATCTGTTTGTAATATCTAGACCAATGACTCATATTTCATACAATATCTGCTAAATGAATGAATACACAGGACATGAGTGTTTTGTTACAATATGTCATTTACCAGCAGTTTGAAGCTTCCCGCTCTAGGAACTTGTATATCACCAAGTTTCTGTGGTGATTAGACAGAGGGAATAATCTTCCTTCTGCTTTTTCCCCTAAGGAGACTCAAGTGCTAACTGACAAAGAACAAGTTTTAGGATCAAGCAAACATGTCCAAGGAAAAAAGTTAATATTTTCAATATGTATACAGATTTTTAACTTTAGTTTCCTTCCCTTTTGAAAAGAATAAATAAAATCATGCTATTAAAACACACATTTAATATTTTCATTATGTAGATCATCAAAACTTTAGAAAATAATCAAATCAATGAAGAGTTTTGTATAATTGGAGTCAACCCAAGCATGACACTTGGGATCTGAATATATTCCAATATTCAATGGAGAATAATTCCCAGATTTCTAGACAGAGCTAAAGGCAACTGATGACCTGGGAGAAGAGAGTTAGCTTCTCCTAGGAGTGAGTCTCATTATTCATTGTTCAGTGCAGAATGGTCAGCCCTGAGTCCACACATACACTACCAACCAAAAGAAACCCAGCAAATATATTTGTACATGCATAGACATGTATACAGACATATATATGTAACAATAATAATAATAATAAAGAAGCTGTCAAGATCCTCCTGTTTGCAAAGCCAACATTTGCCAGCTGAGCTATCTCCCTTCCCCTCTTTCTGGCTTTTGACGGTGTCCTGCTCCAGTTATATGCTCTGTGAAGCTCAGAAACCTGGCAGCTTTCCTGAACATAGCCAGAAGAAAGAAAGAAAGAAAGAAAGAGAGAGAGAGAGAGAGAGAGAGAGAGAGAGAGAGAGAGAAGGAGGGAAGGAGGGAAGGAGGGAGGGAAGAAGGAAGGAAGGAAGGAAAAAAGGAAGGAAGGAAGGAAGGAAGGAAGGAAGGAAGGAAGGAAGGAAGGAAAGAAAAGGTATTATAAAGGTTAGTTTTACCTGCTAACTTGGTATAACCTAGAATTACCTAGGAAGAGTCTAGGAAGAGTGATGGAGTGTCTACATTGCTTTGGCCTGTGGCCTGTGGGCATTGTCTGTGGGTGTATTGTCTTAAAAGTTAATTGATGTGGGTGATAGAGTCCACTGTGGGAGGCACCATTCCCTAGGCAGGATGGTCCTGAACTGTACAAGATTAAAGAAATGGAACTGAGAACAAGCAAGTATGTATTTATTTTTCTCTTTTCTTACTGTGGATATGATATGACTAACTGCTTCAATTTCCTGCCATTGTGTCTCCCCGTTAGGATGGACTTTAATGTGAAATTATAAATCAAATAAACCCTTTCTCCCTCATGTTCTTTTTGTCAGAATATTTCATCACAGCAAGAGAAATGAAACTAGAACAGATGGTGACCCTGCATACCTTATTATCACAGAAATGAATGTCATCTCTCTTACATACTCTACTCATTAGGAGCAAGTCATCAAGTCCAGCCCACAAGGAAGTCATGTGAGAGTGTAAATATCCAGAAATGAAGATAAAGAAAATCACACCAGAGAGAGAGGAGTTTAAAGAGTTTGAATATCCAGAGGTGGTGGCTAATGAGAGATTAAGCTTATTGAGTAACCCCAGCACAGGCCACAGTGACGAGGAAAACTGGTCTTTGAGCAAAGGTCTCTATCTCCATCTTAGTATGTATGAGCTTTCCATTTCTCCAAAATGCTTTGTGTTTAGCTGTGGTAAGAGAAGCAATGGAGCATGCTCTGTGGTCTGAGGCTCCCAGTCCCCTTTGAATTCCTCTGTCATTGTTAAAGACACAACAATAAAACACAACCCCAAATCTGTGGTTGAAGTCAAGGCCAAAAACAACTACATTTCAATAATTGTAGCTATGCTGGGCAAGCACTTTAGCAATGTAAAATAGGAGATGAGAGAAGGAGGGTGAAAGAGGCAGTCTTGGTTGGGCTGTTTGTACTGGGCCTGCATAGGACCGTTGGTGGTCAGTTCTGGATAGGAGAGGGTCTCATAGGACCCACCCCCCTTCTCCAGGGAACTATCAGTGAGAGGTAGATACTGGGGCAGGGGGAGTCACTTAGCCTCAGTTGGGTACACGTTAGTGAATGTATCAGCTTCCAGTGGGTGGTTTGATATTCAGGGCCACATGGATGGCCTGGGTTAAACTCTTTAGCTCACAAAACAAAACAAAGATGCGAACATGGGGAAGGAATTCATATGGAGGATGTGAGTTTGACACAGATGTGAGGGAAATGAGAGGTCAGGGGAGAGAGTGGCCAAATGAATTATATATATATATATATATATATATATATATATATATATATATGTGTGTGTGTGTGTGTGTGTGTGTGTGTGTGTGTGTGTGTATACATATATATGTGTCTGTATTTTTATACATATATATATACATGTATATATACATACATATAATATGAAATCATCAAAGAATGGATTTTATTAATTTTAAAAAAGGAGTTACAAATCATGTTAATGTACAGTGACCTTGTCTAAATAATAAAGCCACGCAGTACGCACTAGTTGAAGGAAGACTGTGAGGTGGGGCATGGGAGGAACCAAACCAGTTGGGGTCTAGATACATTTGCTCCAGGCCCTTGCATGTTGCCAAAGCATGATTTCAAAAGGTGCCAACATCAGAGAATTCCTCAGGGGAAATTCTTGAACTGGGAAGAAGGCTGTCTTATTGTTTGTGGGAGAAAAGAATAGGCTTTATCATTTCAGGTCACAACATAGCAGTTCTGATGAAACTGGTTTTCAGAATGTAATCCTTGTTAACCCACTTCCTTCTTGGAATTAGAGAGTCTCAAGGTTACAAGGAAATCTAAATATCATGTACTTCAACCTCTAATCCAGTGTGAGATTCTTTTTAAATTGTGCTAACGAAAGGTCATCTACATTTGAGGACAACAGTGATGGGGAAGTAGCCTAGGGAGGAGGTCACCCATTAATGTGAGACCTTGTCAGGTAGACTTGATGTTTATTGTGATTTGAATTAAAATGTGCTCTTAGGTCAGCTCTGTTTTGATTCTAGCCTGACTCTCTACCCTTACCTCAACTTTATGTCTTGACTCTAGCTTGACTCTCAGGGTCAGCAAATATACCACACTGTCTCTGTTTGATATCATGAGCTACCAAACACCATGTGTAATCATGGCTTCCCTTTCCAATATTCAGACTTCCCTCCATTCACTCTATTCCCTCAGTGATATTTGTGTGAGATCCCTTCTTAACCTTTTCTTTTCTTCATGTGATATTTCTTCAATAAGCTCTGGTTAAGGTTCATCCTAAAATAGGAAGACCGCATTGGAAGACACCATTCCTAGGTATGAACACCAGCCAAGAATTCTCCTCATGGTCTGTAAATGTTTCTAATTGTATTGCTCACTCTCTTAGACCTCGCAATAATTTTAGCATTTCCTACACTTTGCTTTTTCATAAGATAGTGAATTAGGAGAATAAAACTAAGATGAATTTTAATTTGTATCTATTCATTTATAGACTATTCTGTGGCTTATTCTGGAACTTCACATGGATTCAGTCCTGACATGTGTCTGAAAACTCTGGGAAATCACCAGCATTCCATACTGCTTCTGAGCAGCTGAGGCTGACTCCAGCCACTAAGGATGAAAACTGTGCTTGTATCTGTTCAGTCTAAACTGTATGCTATTTTCCCCACAGCAAGCAGAGCCAGAGTTGGAGTCTGAAGTGATGTCAGCAGTGATTGTCCCAAACCCTCCTCACACTGCAGATCAACAGATTTCTGCTATGGATCAAGATTATCTAACTTGCCCTACCTTAATGGCAGGATAAAGAGGACACCAGGATCCTCCTGTGGTCTTTCATCACATAAACCTGGGCAAATGGTTAAAGAGAATAATTGGGTTTGATTTTGCTTCCTTTAAGTTCTATAAGTTTCTGATTCATTTCAAAGTTGAGAATTTGTATTCAGTACCTCTAGGTTAAGGCATTATTAAATGTTTTAGGCTTTTTTTCCCCCAGCAACTTAAATATGTTTTTAGGGCAAATGCACACATACACATAAATTAAGTAAATCCATGTTTATATGCATTATATATGTGTCATACATATGAATATGAATGTGTGCATATATGCATATAGGGTGGTATCTATATCTTTATGTGTATGCTTGAGTATAGGCACATAGTATGTTTTTCTGTGTATGATTAGAAATCATTAACAAAGAACCAAAGAGAAAATCCAGCACCAGGACCATGATAATCTTGTAATAGGTTTCTAGAGCATTTTTAACATGGACATAAAGGTAACCAGAAATCTAGACTTTTTTTTTCTGATATAGAGTCTCATGGATTCCAGGTTGGCCTACTTATGTAGCCGAGGCTGGCCTTGAATTCCTGATCCTCCTGCTTCCACCTTTGAAATGTTGGGATTACAGGTAGGTACCAGCATACCTAATTTATAAGCTACTGGGAAATGATCCCTCTGTGGATGCTAGGCAATCACTCTACTAACTGAATTATATCATGAGCTCTTAGACATGTTTTTCTAATTTTTAAAAGTTTTCCTATTTATTCTTCCAGTGGTTTTTGTTGTTGTTTGCTTTTGTGTGTGTGGGCTCAGGCGTGTGTGTTTGTGTGTGTGTGTGTGTGTGTATGCATGTGCATTGGAGATCACTTCCATGGTACCTGTACTATAGTCAGAATAGTCAGAAGATAGCTTTCAGAAGCCACTTCTCCCCTTCCCGTACACAGATTTTGTGACCTGAACTCAGATCCTCAATCTTAGCAGCAAACACCTTTACCCAATGATGCATCTCTTGAGCCTTCTTCAACATAATCTTTTAACCCAGTTTCGCTGTGTTTATTGTCAACAAGTTCAGGTGACTCTATCTAGAGGACTATTGAAAGAAACAATGGCTAAGGCTTTGGCAGCCACAACAGATTATGTAACCTTTGTTTCTTCAGACCACACCAGCCTAGGGATATGAGTTGGGTCACATTTACATAAAAACTGTGTATGCCCTCCTACGTACTATGCAACCTGTGGTCCTCTGCAAAGCTCTATCCAAATCTCCAGCAAATTCTCTCTAGTTCTTTCCAGGAATCCACAGGGGTGATCTCATTGACTTTCAAGCATGTTCTTGGCTTCTTCAAGTTAGGCTACATTTTACCTCTCTCACTGGTCCGAGCCCTTAATGTGTGTAGTAGCCTGAGATACTGAACTTCTTCAAAGCTCAGCCCACCAACATGGTGCCTTCACACATGGACTAACCTGTGATTCCTTCTTAGAATGCATCTACCAAGCATGCAAATCCAGGCCAGTGAGATAGATCAGTCATCCAAGTAGTGACCATGCAAGCATAATGACCTGAACATGCCTAGAACTCGAATTTTAAAGGCCAGTTGTCCTTTGTGCTTACAGTATCTGAGTACTCAACACACTGTGCTGGATGCTCCAGGAGGAAAATTTCACTCTCATCCCTCCCCGTGTGTCACTCCACACAGATTCTAATGGAATGCTTCATTCACTTTCTAGTATCTCCCAAGGACTTTAGGAAGGACCACATTCAACCATTCTCCCAGGCTCCATCCCTAGTCATTCAGATTTGTGTAAGTAAAAGCTGTAACCAGCTTATTCATAATAGTTGAGTTTCAAGTTAACAACCCCCCTCAGTCAACTCACAAAAACATCTTTCCCAGGGGGTTCCCATCAGCACAGCCTTCCCTGCCTGTGTACATTCCTGAACAAGTCAGAACCCCAGTGGTGGCCAGCTGTCTCTCAGGGCTTAGACTCATAACCTGCTAGGTTTACCTTTGGGGCTGTGATGGAGAGTCCCAAGACTTGACTATCCAAACAGCAGATGAGTGTTGGATGATGTGGCAGCCACTGACTTCCTCTCTCTACCAATCTTCCTTTCACAATGGCTGAGCACTCTCTGCTGGAACTTCATGCATTTAAAATAGATGTTGTGTCCACACCCAAAGGAGCTGTAAGAGCATATAATTAAAGACATGTATACAATAGAATTATGGAATTAAGGAGCTGATTCCTGAAAAGCACCGGAAAATATGGCTGTTTCCACCTTCCTTAAAAAAATGATTTCTTCTGTGCATAAGTCTGTCACTCTGTCAGATAAAGGGGAATAATGATAAAGAGTGCTTTGGGTATGTATCTGGTAACTCTCTAGGAGATTATACACTGCTTCACAGCAGTGCACTGAAGGATGGTTGTTACCACCATATTGTCATGTGGTACCAAAAAACATGACAGCAGATAAACACATACATTAATAAAAATCATAAGAGGGCATTGTGCAAGACACAGAAAGACACAAAACAGCAAGCTATTTTAATGTGTGTGTATGTATATGTTCATGTGTATATCAGGTGCATGCAATGCATGTGCTCATGTGTATGGGCCTCAGAGGACAGCCTTGGCTGTTGTTTCTCAGATTCTGTTCACCTTGATTTTTTGAGACAGGGTCTTTTTTTGGCTTGGAATTGACTAAGTAGTCTCAATTGACTTTGCAGCAAGCCTCAGGGTTCTGCTTGTCTCAGCTTCTACAGTGATGAGATTACAGATATGCACCACAAAGCTCAGATGTTTTTAATATGAGCTCTGGTGGGTTGAACTCAGGCTCTTGGTCTTGTAAGGAAATCACTTTACTGAAGGAGTTCTTGCCTTCTCCCTTTATTTTCTAATGTAAATTGGAGATTGATGGGATCTGGACTGTAGAACCTAGGCATGCTTCTTACATAGCTGTATAGGAGTGTTACCAACCGAAGGTTCTGGACTCACTGCAGTTAGGCTGGCTCTGGCCTCTGAGGACATGGGATTCATAAACAGGGTCTAAGACTAGTCCCCAGAAGATCCCAACCCAATCCTTGAGAAGGTGGGCAATCAGTAGTACTACTGCCATGGTTTACTCTGATCTTGTCAAACTAAACTTTGATCCAGTGTATCCAGTGTGGACAAAGATAAACTAGAATATATCTAGTATTTCTTTATACATTAGCAAGGTTGAGGAGAAGGATCATCACTAAAGAACACTTAGTGCTCTTTCAGAGAACTCAGGCTTGGGTCTCAGCATCTAGATGACAGCTTACAACCATCTTTAAATCTAGATCCAGGAGATCTGATGCCCTCTTATGGTATCTGAAGTTAGTAGGCACTCATGAATGCAAAAATCTCATATATATAAAATAAAAATAAATGGTTCTTAAAAATAAATGAGATTGTTTTTCTTGGTGAACTTTGCTCCAGTGGGGACCAACCTATGTTGACTGATCTGTTGTTGAGGGGCTTATCAAGAAGACCATGTATGAAGTAGATGTCAGAGGTACTAAGTACATTTTTTTTTGTCTCTGTGATAACCACCATCACCAAAATAAATGACAACAATATTTGAGAAATATGTTTAAAGCAACTTTAGTGTGTGCCTTGGGCTCTCATGTCTTTTCAATCCCCATTTCATTTGAGCAGGAAGCTTTTGATTTTGTAGGCACAGCAATGGGTGCTAGATGCTGAGGCTGCTACCTGGCATGGAGTTGATTCATGGACAGCCCTTGGGCCTGTTCAGATCATAGGTGCTGTGACTGAACACCTTGCCAAAGCCTCTGCATTCATCACTCTGAGTGCAATGCAGGTGCCAGCAAGATCAGACAATGTCTGTGGCTTCGGCGAAGGTTAAAGAGAGGCAAAGATTCATATAAGTGCCAATGCCAAGGAATGAGTCAGTAGTCAAGAATAACCCAAGTTCTAGCTTGCTTACACAGTGCATGGTTCAGCTGTGTTTCATTTCCTGGGCAATTGCTTAGTACAAGCTCATTAGTCTAGTACCCAATATCACCGCATTGGTGGCCAGTTCCAAAGGTATTTAGTTGAGAAGACAGGTTATGGTTCTCAAGAAATTGGGGTGGATATGGAGTTGTCTTTGCTCCTCTAGGTCATCCAGAGTACCAGTAAAAGGGGTTGGCTGAAAGCCTTGCAAATACCTTAAAATGAAGAACCTATGATCAGAATACCATCTCTAGAAGCTTTCTCATCAATTATTGAGATTTGACAATAATCCTAAAATAAAGAACAATAGGCCAAAACTTCAGACATCTCAGCAGAAAACTTTTTCTGTGATGTAAATGGGATTGATCAAAATGATGAAAATGGAGGAAAAAGTTCTTGTTCATTATCCCTGCTTGCCTTTTCATCCTTTTGTCTGTCTGTATCTCTCTGTCCCCACTTCTCTCTTGCTATCTTATTTTGACCTCCTCTCTGTGTTTTGTCTCCTCTCTTTCTCCATACTTTTCATATATGATTGTTATTTGTGTCATGAAGCTCCCACTGAGGTATGGCCTGAACCAACACTATGAGTCCAAGATCCAGAAAGACACTGTTGAGTCCCTTCTGAATTGGCCATCTACTGCTGGGCATGGGGCCTAATCTCGAGAGTGATTTGTTTCTCCAGAAAGACTCCCTTGAAGAAAACTTTTTCATTTGCTAGTGGTTATCAATTGGAGCAAGCTTCTGAGTTAGGGATGTGTGTATCCATTATTACTCTCAGCGCTGGGACCCCATCTATTGCAGACATGTGCAGGTCCTGTGTACACTCAGTGAGTTCGTATGTGTGTCAGTAACTCTATGCTTAAAGATCTTGTTTCCTTGGTGCCTTCATCCCCTTTGGCTCTTACACTCTTTCCACCTCCTCTTCTGCAGGTTTCTGGAGGGGAAACATAAGGGAAACAGAAATGGTTAAAAAAAAGTGTATAAAACAATCCTTGAAAATATAGGATTTGGCCCAAGTATACTCAGAAGAGCAGACAGAAGAATCCAAAATGGTGGCATTTCTCTCCTTCAAAGAAACTCAAATAAAACACCCAAGATCTGCAAGAGGATCCATCCTCCATGAGACTCTTCCAACTGAAGGGTCCATAGGAAGGTGAGGCAGAGAAGCATGGCAGCCTGCAATGCCACACTTGAATGGAATGTAAGCCACAACACTCTTGAGAAGTTAACTCCCCAAGTTGAGATTAGCTCCTGTGGTTTGGCTGGCTACAGGGTAGATGTTTAGCAAGCAATAACAGACATTTCCCTTTTGTCCCCAGGCAACACAGCACCCAAACTAAAAGAAAAGAAGAACGTGGAGGTGGGGGAGCATTGTTCTGTCTAGAAACAAAACACGACAAAATGGCACAAGCCCACAATAGAGTGCGTTGATGAAGCATTTCCCAGGGAGAAGCCTGTGTGTGGATTAGGCAGGAGGATGGCCAGGCCAGCTTCCTCTCCATGACCTTCCTGCTGATCACAAAAGTGAAATGTCAACACACAATGGGTTGGTTTACTGAGAGAACTGCGCACATCGGGATGGATTTCAGTCTGGGTGGTGGAGGGAGAGTTCTGTTGTGGAGCCCAAAGAGCTGACCTTTTCCATTTGTGCAGTGAGAACACTCTTGAGGAGCGTTCCTGAGTCTAAAAGCAAACACTGGGTCTCCATGGACCAAGGACTTCAGGACATGATGATATGCATGTGAAGTGTTCACATGCTGGTTTGTTATTCATTAATAATGTCCACTGGTCCCAATGGTGGGTGCGACCTGATATTGCTACCACTCAATTATTCACCTGCATTACTATCACTAGCAACAAAGTCCATTCAGTTTCTTGGTTAGGATTTTTTTTTTAGATGGACCATTGCTCTAGGGTCTGGTCTGGTCTGGTCTGGTCCTTCTTGTCTCTGTTTCCCCAACACTGTGAGTACAGACAAATGCAGTCATGCTTGACTTTACATCTGATGACAAAAAAAAAAAAAAAAAAAAAAAAAAAAGTTTTCCTTTTAGGGATTTTTTTTTCTCTTACATTTTAGGGGATAATCAGTCTTGAATGTAGCAACAAATCAAGCTTTAGAAATTTTTTTTAAATGTCTACAAGCAGTGCTGGCCCTGGGAATTCCCTTTCTCTTTCCACCATCACTGCTTTGCTTCAACATGAATTCCACACAGTCTGTAGCCTTTTGGGTCGAGATCCTTTTCAGTGGCTTGTTGTTTCGGAAGTCCACCAGTGTTTCCATTCTAGATTCTACCCCACTGTGTACCTAGATGACAATGTAATTCATTCAGCAGTTGGTGAATACTGTAGTGTTTTTTTGGCCCTTTGAAAATTCCATCTGTATCAACATAAAAGCTCCCTTGTCTTAGACAGATTTGTTCAAGAAATTGCTTGATCAACACTATGCTTGAAATTGTAATGATAACCACTATCATATTACAAAATTTCTAGCCACTTGACTTTTTTTCTAGCAATGCATAATTTTTCTGTTTAATTAATAATTAAACCATCCATATTTAATGTAGTTGTTGATATATTTGGATGTAGAGATATATTTTGCTGTTTTCTAATCATTTTGTTTGTTCCTATTTTAATACTTTAAATCTATTTTCGGATTGTTTTAATTCATCCATTGAAGCTTTACAAAGTGTTTCTTTTTTTTTTACCCCCCCTACAAAGTGTTTCTTATAGTGCATAGCCACTTCTATCTATGCCAGCTTTTTTGTGTGTCTTTAATTCTTCAGTCTCTAGAAGGTTCCTGTGTAATGTTCTTCAGTGGTCAACTCATGCTCTGTGCTAAACTCGTGAAGCTAATGATGTAACATGGTTACACTGCCTCTTGTTGAACTCTTGGGGAGATGGTCCCCCAGGTTTTGGGTTTTCCTCCAATTCTTTTGTGTCTTCCATAATCACCCCAGTTTAGCAGTCATCTCCAAAGTAACTCACATTAGACATTCAAGGATTCACTTGCTTTCAGATTCTCCTCACTCAGTTTTTCCTCACTCTTCCACTTACTCCAAACCAGTTGATGACCTCTGGCCATTAAAATTTTACTGGAGGTGGGTATAGGAATATTTTAGGCAAGAAGCCCACAAGCTCATTTTTCCTTTTATCCCTACCCCCACTGTTCCACAAAAGCAGTTTTTCAAGTACTTTGAAAATCCTTTCTTGCCTTTGGGTATTTTCCAATGTTAGGAAAAGTGTTGACTTTTAGACAATATTTTTTTCCCCAACTTTATATTTGTTTTCTGCAAATAAAAGCTGAATGAGCTCACATAGTTCTTAAGGGAGAACCAGCCATTTTGCATGTGCGGCACTCCATTTTCTGTATTCTTCAACTGGCCTCAGATGCCAGCTGAGCAGATCAAGTCCATTAGTGTTTATGCGGTGCCCACAAATCAGCAGGCTCCTGCCACAGTTCATATTTTGGGATCCTGCTCTAGAATAAGTCTGTGTTTTGAGACAGGGCCTTTGGAAACGAGCAAAAGTTAAATGGGATGATAGGGGTAAAATCCTAATCAAACACAATTGGTAGTTTTCCTAGTTAGCTCTGGCTGTCGACTTGACAGAATCATCAAACATCATCAAACAGGAAAATCTCCATGGATGAATTGCCTGGAGCAAATTGACTGGCAGGAGATATTCTTAATTATTAATTGATAAAGAAGGGCTTAGCCCACTGTGGGCAGCAGCATCCTGAGGCAGTTGGCCCTGGGTTATACGTAAAAGCTAGCTAAGAGAGCCTGCACATAGTGTTTCCTCACGGTTTCTGCCTACCAGTTCCTGCTTGAGCTTCTGCCCCGACTTGCCTCCAAGACTTACTATTATCCTAAAGTGTAAGCCAGATAAACACTACACCCTGTGCACCAGGAACTAGGACAGGGGTCTTGTAGAAAACAGGGTAGAGATTTCTCTCTCCACAGTGTCGTACCAAGGAAAGGGTAGGAGCACAATCAAGGAAGAGATGGTTCATAAGCATAGAAGAAGGCCCACAATGTAACCTGCCCATGCTAATAGCCTGATCCGATCTTCAGCTTCCAGTATTGTAAGAAAATGAAATTAATAGCTTAATTCCCCACTCCCACCCCAGTCTGTAGTACTGCATTGACAGCCAGACCAGGCTGAAGCACACGAAGCTCTCATACCAGACTCATTCAGTTTGGTGAGGTATTATTCTCATTTTAAAAAGTTTTCCATCAGTAGGTATACTGATACATGGGAACAAAATATATTATATTCACCTAAAACAACAACAACAACAACAACAACAACAAAAAACCCTTATCAGTAGAAGTTAGAGACTCTGACCTCAGCTGATTTAATGAGAGCAACTTAATCCCTATGTAACAAAGGAACGTTGCTAGAGTCCTTCCCAGTTATTAAGCCTTTGGTGAGATCTAACACAGGCCATTTGTCTTCTGCTGGGATTAAGATGCTGTTCATGCCACTCCTTGCCTTACCACCAACTACCTGGAGCTGACTCACTTCTGTGTCTATCTGCCTTCCTTTTTCACTCCATAGTGAGACTTTTCAAAGCCCACTTTTATTTTTCTTCCAGATTAAAAGACAAGGTCATTCTCATCTTTAAGATTGCATTTTTTACATAGGTTTATATGCAATTTTTAATCACGTGTCTTAATTGATCCCTGAAGTGATTGGATTAGTTTGTGGTGACCTAGGCGGAGATGCAACTGCAGGATAAGGAAATGTCTCTACTTGCAAATCAGTCTGATTTCATCTGCCAAAAAAAAAAAAAATTACGTTAGAAAGCTGTAGCACTGATTTTGTTTTTCTCTTAGCAATAGATGATGCTATCTTCTTGTATTCTGCAATAGTACCTGACTGTATCTCAAAACCAGCTCAATATATGTCTACCTTCTACTTCTGCCCTGAAGTATCCAAAACCAAAGATTAACATATCAAGATTATCATCTCCTAGGCCATCTTCTCACCTTGTATCTTCCTTACTTTCCCACATAAGTCTGTCAATATCCTCACCCCTGGCTTCTTCAGCATGAGTCAATCCTGTGGGGAGATGTTCCCACTGTGACTATAACTTTAGGTATGGGGGGAGGGAAGTTCATCTTCAGGGTTATTTCCAGGTTGGCAGCTTCCTAGGAAGAACTGCCAATCATATAGATGATTGTGCAATGTCTGAGGAATTGGAATCACCAACAAACTGTCCAAAATATGTTGCTTACATAGACTGCTATTCATGCTTCTGTCTATAACATTAAAAGGGGAACAATTTCATTGTTAATATCAGAATACTTTTAGAAAGTGCATATTATGTTACACTCTTTCAATGAAATAACATTTATATATTAGACACAATGTGTTGATTATCACATGTTGATCTCTTAGGGTTTTTTCCCCCCTTGGTTCTTCTATCTTTTCCAAGACTGGTCCTTATTTCTTTACTGATGCTTCTTATGATTCCTGAGTACAGTTGATTTTAGAAATTCTAATCTTGGCTTTTTCCTGTGAGCTTTGCTATTGAACCATAATTCTGCATCTCTCCTACAAACCGTGAAAAGAAGTATATCAAGAAGAGCTGGTAAAGGAGGGGAGATCTTAAATGAATGTTAAGGGGAGGATTAGACACCCAAAGGTAAGGAGAAGGGCCATTGAAAGTAGAATGGCTGAAAGCTACCACACATATAATGCAGGATTTAAAAATCTTACCATCTCACATATAATTAAAATAATACTTAGGATATTGTAAATATCATGCAGGATTCCACTGCAAAAATATAGCCAAATTAGGGTATTTCCTGTGTCATCTACAAGTTGTCAGGGCTGTCCTAATCATCTCTCATACTTCATTGGTAACATTTTCTTAAACTCTGAGTTTCCAGTTACAAAACTTTGATTCCTTAGCCATGACTTCCATAAGATAGTGTGACATTGGAATACATGAACTCTGGATACTGAATCCTTGCTCCTTGAACTCATTTTTTACTATCTTTATAGTGCATTGCCAAAGTCAAGTCATAGACAAGGGTAGTTCTCATTCTTCACTTATGAAAACTCGTAGCCAACCAGCCTTGTTTCCAGAAATAACTCCAGGGTGATATTTTTTAGTCTAACAATGTTTATCATCACTTATATAATAAGAGAAGAGATAGTATCAACAACATAGAACAAAATACTATATTCTCTTGATCATTTGAGTTTTAATGTCTAATAAGAAAGATATAAAAGCTGCACTGAGGTGAAATTACATTATTTTAATGAACTATATATTATGTAATATTATATATGTGTACAAGCAGTTGTATATGTATGCGTGTGTGTGTGTGTGTGTGTGTGTGTGTGTGTTTGTGTGTGTGTGTGTGTGTGTCAAGATTTCTTTTATTGTTATGAAACAGCATGACCAAGAGCGAGTTGGGGAGGGAGGGTTTATTTGTCTTACACTTCTATATCACTGTTTACCATTGAAAGAAGTCAGGGCAAGAATCCAACCAGAGCAGGAACCTGGAGACAGGAGCTGATACAGAGGTTGTGGAGGGGTGTTGCTTACTGGTTTGCTTCTATAGCTTGCTCATCCTAGTTTCTTATAGAACCCAGGACCACTGTCCCAGGAGTAACCCATGCACAATAAGCTGGACCCTCTCACATAAGTTCCTAATTAAGAAAAGTTCTCTACAGGCTTGCCTACTGCCAAATCATATGGCGATAAGATAATGTCTCCATTGAGGTTCCTTCCTCTCAGATGATTCCACGCTTGTATCAAATTGACATGAACCTAGCCAAGGAAAAATGTATGTTGTGCAAATATGTATGTTGTGGTGGTATTGTGTTCCCCAAAATATTGTGCACCCTAATAAACTTATCTGGGGTCAGAGAACAGAACAGCCACTAGATACAGAGGCTAGAAAATGGTGGCACTCATGCCTTTAATCTGAGCATTCCAGAGGCAGAAATCTCTCTGTATCTCTGTGAGTTCAAGGCCACATTGGAGGCGTGGTGCCAGGCATGGTGACACACACCTTTAATCCCACAAAGTGAGCCTTTAATCCCAGGGAGTGATGGCAGAAAGCAGAAAGGTATATAAGGTGTGAAGACCAGAAACTAGAAACTTTTAGCTGGTTAAGCTTTTAGGCTTCTGAGCAACAGTTCAGCTGAGATTCATTCTGGATGAGGACTGAGAGGCTTCCAGTGTGAGGAAGCAGGATCAGCTGAGGAATTGGCGAGGTGAGGAAGCTGTGGCTTTTTCTGCTTCTTTGATCTTCCAGTATTCACCCCAATAACTGGCCTCAGATTTGTTTTTATTAATAAGACCTGTTAAGATTCATGCTACAGTATGTATTATATATGGTCTCATAAGCCTGTTATTCAGCAAGATAGAAATCATCTATAATAGGTTTTCTGCCCCCCAATAATAGGTTTCTTCATCAAAATAGTAATTCAGATCAAACCGAATTGAAAAAGTATAACAACAGGTTTATTTGAGCAAAGCAACTGGTGGGCAGGCTCTCCAGTCCCAGAGGTGGAGGCCGGAGAAGCCACATACCTGAACTAAAGCCTAAAGTTGTAGGCAAGGGGTGATAATGTGTCCACCACAAGTTGAGTTTGTGCCTCAGTATGGTCAAAAGCTGAACGCTTTAAGCAGGGACCTGAGCTGCTGGCAACTTCAGGGTAGGAAGCTGCCTTAGCTGCCAAGAATGCTGAAAGAAGGCTTTTTGGTGCCTTTCCTTTGTTTGGAGCTCTGGAGGTTCCAATTGAACAATCTAATAAAAACTCTAAGTGAACATAAACACTTTGCATATAATGTGTCTTTCCAAGGTCATCTTTTGGTTAGCTGAATATTCAAGTATCTTTATTTCTATAGGAAATCATTAATGTCTATCAGTGTACTGTGTTCTGAGCACCTCTACCCAAGGATTGTATTTACTTCAAATTCAATGCATGATTTTTAAAAACATTAATTATACATTAAAAGAAGAAGAAAATATTTTGTTATAGCAAACGTCTAGGCAAATAACTAAACAAGAACAGAAAAGAATGAGAGATTTACTTCTCATTGAGGTAGTTGACCATTCTGGCTTTTTTTTTTTTTTTGGTTTTATCGAGACAGGGTTTCTCTGTGTAGTTTTGCACCTTTCCTGGAACTCACTTGGTAGCCCAGGCTGGCCTCGAACTCACAGAGATCTGCCTGCCTCTGCCTCCCAAGTGCTGGGATTAAAGGCGTGTGCCGCCACCGCCCAGCTGGCTTTTTTTTTTTTTTAATCAGCCTGGAGGCATGAGTCTTTTCATAGTTTTAGGTAAAACTAATGCCAAAAAAAACAAAAACTAAGAGTTTTTTTTTATGGGGTGGGGTCGGAGATTGCTAACTTTCTGAATTTTTTTGCACCAAAATGAGCTTCCTCCAGCAGGCAAAGCATCCCTAACAGGATAATATTAAATTAAATAAATAGCAATTAACAAGATCTGTTACTGCCCGCTCTTTGGTGGTGTTCTGGCACGACATCTGAAGGCTTTCGCATGTAAATGCAATCATCAATCTTTCAGCCTATTTTGCTTCTGAAAATTCTAATATCTTTCCTCTCAGACTGAAGTCTGCTGCAGCCCTCATTTGGATCTCAATAAAATCTCCCAGGTTGAAGTCTGTGTCTTCAGTAAATCTTATCTTGGTGAAGATAAGAAAGTTTACATTTCAACAGACTGGTTTTTAGGCAGATAACACCCACTTGCTTAAAACTGAAGGAAGATGAGGAACAGCAGTTCTAGCAGAGAAATGAGCTCTTGCATCTGGGGGAGTGTCCTACACTTTTTATTGATTTTTAAGAATATCATTGCCAACCATGGGACCCTTGGGCATATGTCTTTGTGCTCTATGTTCAGTACATGGTTTACTAATCTAAATCTTCCTTAATTACAAATTGTTTGTGAAGATATAATTTTACAAATAGTCATTTCTGTAGAAGAAGAGAAAGAACTAGGGTTGTGAGGATGACTTGAGGACTTAAAAGAGCTTGCTGTTCTTCCAGAGGACCTGGCTGGGCTCATTTCCCTGTGACCCTACAGAATGGCTCACAACCACCTGTAACTCCAGCTCCAGGGGATCCTTGGTACCCACCTTAGTACTCAGAGGGAACCCATACACGTGTGGAATTCACTCATGAATACACATAAATGAAAATAAAAGTGATCTAAAAAAAATTTTAAAAAAATCACAGACAATAGCCTGCCTCTAGGAGTCTAAAAATAGACTCTTGACTAGGCACACATCATTCCTAGCTACTATTTCCTAATCACTTCTCTATACATACCATATAAATAACCTCATATCCTGGATTCTGATAGTATTTGGCTCCTCTAATCATTAGATACATGATACCTGATATTTGGTGTTCATATGAACTTCAAACTCATTATATTAGAGTATTTTTATGAGTTTCTGAACTTAATTTAACAAATAATAAATTGATAGATTCACATATGTCAACTGAACAGTATCTAAAGAGTCTACAGAAAATTTAAAAAAGCACAACAGAAATGTATTTTATAAGATACAAATGGCAGGCATATTGATTACATTAAGAAAACATACAAGAGATTTAAAAAATACATTTAAGCCAGGTGTGGTGGTGCATGCTTTTAATCCCAGCACTCCTGTGGCACATGCAGTAAGGTTTCTGTGAGATCGAGACCAGTCTAATTTACATAGTGAGTTCCAAGCCAGTAAGGGCTACATAGTGAGACCCTGTTTCCAAAATTAAATGATTTTGATACTGAGTATCATGAAAAATTTGGATATTCAACCAAACATATCCAATGTAAACATGGCCATTATTTTAACCTAAAAATCAGTAAATATTAAAAGGTACAATAAAATAAATACCAAGTATATAGTCAAACATAATCCTTAACAATGTCATTAAGTAATTATAGCCATGTGCAATAGCACTTTGGCAATACATATTAGAATTGTCTGTCATTTGATTAATCTGTCTCTAAAAACTTGTATAAACTTATATGAAGTTCAAAATGTGAGAGTGAGATTTTACTTAAATCAAGCTGTTTATATTTTGTGGGATGGATGGATAGATAAAGTAGGTAGATAGAAAGATAGGTTGATGATAAATGATAGATAGATAGATAGATAGATAGATAGATAGATAGACAGGTGATACATAAGTAGATAGATGATAGGTAGGTTAGCAGGTAGATAGATAGATAGATAGATAGATAGATAGATAGATAGATAGATAGGTGATACAGGTATTTCTTCTCTTAGGATCTTTCCTTCTTTGTTATGTTTTCACTCCATTCATACATCTTTTTAACACCAAGGATTCAAGTCAGAAGCCTGAAAATTATGATAGGCTGTCCAAAAGTTCTCATTCTGCTATGGTTCTTTTGTTGTTAACAATTGACTCCCCTACCTCCATTTATACTTTGACCATAATCTAGGTCCCCCTAAAATGATCCAAGAATACATTTTCAATGGGTAGGCTGTCAGATTCCAGCTTTACCTTCATTCCATGCTTTATGATGGTTCTCTCATGACTTAGATACACCACACTCCACTTCAACAGTCTTGTTATGCCCCCAAAAGACCACTGTAGTTAGAAGTTTTCCTGTGTCCTGGCCGGCCAGTGGTCAAAACAAATCTCTCCCACTTGCTTCACCCAAGTAAGCACACAGAGGTTTATATTAATTATAACTGCTTGGCTATTAGCTCGGGCTTATTACTGACTAGCTCTGACACTTAAATTAACCCATAATTCTTATCTATGTTTAGCCACGTGGCTTGGTACCTTTCTCAGTTCTGCCTTGTCACCTTGCTTCCTTTGTGTCTGGCTGGTGACTCCTGACTCAGCCCTTCCTCTTCCCAGAATTCTCCTTGTCTGCTTACCCTGCTTATACTTCTTGCCTGGCTAGTGGCCAATCAACATTTTATTAAACCAATGTACAAAAGCATTAACCCACAGCAGACTACTTTCGGGACTGAATCCCATATGTAAAAGCAAAGAGCCTTTATTTCAAGTTCAAGCTTGGTCTTTCCATTTGTCCAATGCAGCACTGAGAGCAGAGAACCCCAAACCCAAGTGGGGTAGGGTTTTTATCATAGCAGAGGTTGGGATAAGGGGATTTCTAAAGTTCAGGACCCTGATTGACTGACATTTGTCTAGGGGTATTTTGGTGAAAGGGAATAGATGTGTGCTGGGCATCTGTTGATCTTATCTAATCTTATCTAATGGTTAGAATGTTTGGAATATCAGGTACTTCCCATTAGATGCTTCCATTCCTGGGTGGTACCAGGGTGGTGTCAGTTTGTAGTCTTTCCTGTGAAGCAAGTGTTGCCTTAGAGTAAACTGAAACAGGCCTATTTTCTGGCTGGTCTCTATGGAGCCTGTTATGGCAGCAATGTAATCAAGTTGTTGCTTGGGTCCCACAAGGCCCACAGCTCTTTATTGTAGAGAAGGCCGTTGCTAGGCTTTTGGTGTGCCTCTCATGATCTTCTGCTATCAGTCCAGCAATCATTCACCCCAGAGGCTTCAGTCATACACAAGCTTTCCAAGGGAGGTAAAACCCTCCCTTCCTGTAGCCTACTTGTGGATAAATCCTTTTCAATCTCCCCCAACCCCTCTGTTCCTGGGACTGGGAAAATCAAGAAGAAGAAAAATGAAAATCCTTTGAATATTTAGATTTTGCAGTAGGTTCTGAGGACACTTTGGCTCTGTGTCTAATGACACGTGGCTATGACTATTTGTGCTTAGACTAACAGATCTTTGATCTAGCCTTGATCATGTCTTTCTGCCTAACTCTGTCTCTTACTTGTTCAGTTCTGAGCTTCCCATGGAATTCTCTCACACTCTGTTGCAAGGAAGTGTGTGATCCAACTCTCGTCACTTAACTATGAAAGCAGCCACTCCAATAAATGCCATTCGTCCTTTAAAAATATGTTAGCTCTTCTTCTAAGTATAGTTTGTGTCTCCGTGTGCTCCTTATGTACATATAGTTGATTATAACAACATTAAAATTCTCTAGTCACATTGGCTCTGAACTTTGCAATGACATAGTACTATTTAATTATCTTTTAATGGGGAAAATATGCACCATACACTTGTTTTGTATAAACATTTTATACAACAAATTTCTTTTATAGATTGTGGTAATTCTTTATGAGGTTTGGGTAGCACAGTGTAATTTCTGTGTCCTGTGTCATTCAAGATATGGACACTAAGCTTGCAGTCACATGCTGCCTTTGTAAGAAAGATGTTGCTGATTCACAAAACACATATACTTTGCACGGTTTACCTAGAGAATAAGATGAGTTGCACTGACCAAACAGGCTTACTCCTTACTCACAGGATGTAATAACAATGAAGTGGATGCTGGGTGCATAGGATAGGCATGGACTATGGTCATTGAGTGGAATGAATTGCGTTGCTTAGAAAGAAAAGTGATCAGGATTCACAACCTATCTAATACCCGACACGTGACTGTTACTTTCCAACTTATACAGAACAAGAGATCCTTCCATGTTGGCTTATAATATTTGTTCTCTTATTATTGTTTTCAGTAACAGAGAGAAAGGGGAAATGATAAGTACCACATTGCAAAAATCAAAGATGTCTAAAAGATAAAGATGGAGAGAGGCTGGGGAGATGTCTCAGTGGATAAAGTGCTTACTGTGAATGCATTAGAACCTACACTTGGATACCAGTACCTATGTAAAAAAAGGGGAACATCAACATGGACCTATGATCTCAGCATTGGAGTTGGGGGAGGCAGCAGGATTCTTGTGGCTTGCCCATCTTCCAGGTGTGCCAAAAGAGTGAGCTCTAAGTTTAGTGGGAGACCCTGCCTCAGAAAGTAAGTTGGAGAGTAACACAAGAACATCTGCCCTTCACATGTAAATACACAACTGAACACAGCTCACACACACACAAGTGGGGTGGTGGGAAGGTAGAGAGCAGCCAGGGCCCCAGTCTGATAGAAATGAGTGGGGACACTTGCCTGGAATACTGTTTCTTCTTCTTTCACCTGTTATCTCAGTGGGTTTTATAAACTGTCACAGGCCAGCAATTATTTGACAAACAACTTTAAGCAATTGTCCTAGCAGGCTTTTTAAAGAATGGAGCTGCACAATGCCTCTATAAAGAGAATGGGTTGCCAGGTAGATCATGTAAAGCATTATTGCCTAGGTATTTCCAAGCCTTTCTCAATGATCTGGACCTGCACAGGTATTCATCAGCAAAACACAATTCTAGGGAAGATACCATGTCAACATTAAGTCAACAGCTTCATCCATATCTCTCTCTCTCTCTCTCTCTCTCTCTCTCTCTCTCCCTCCAAGTTGTCCTTTAGAACAAGACATAATTTAATACCCAAAGCTCTTAAGATGGCCCAACACACTATTCATAATTGACTTTCTATTAGGATACATTGGTTAAATTTCTTGTTGAGGCTCATGAATGATAATTTATTACTAAGGCAATGAGGTACTGGGTGTGCTGTTATCATTGTAATGATCATTATTAGAACAATAATCATGATATAACGTACAGGGCATATGTATCATACATTGACCTGACTACTGATGCAGCCATCAACAATCCTCAAACATAATTGAGAGATGGCTCTCATCAGCATCTCTCAAGGACACATGGAATAAGACTCTACTTCTTGGCTTGTCAGGTCAGATTTGTGCTGAGGCCTTCCCATCTTTTTTCAGAGAAAACTGTGAGGGCTTTGCAGTCTCCAAGATGACTGACTCTTCCTCCTAAGCATGTCATTCATGTGCTAGAAGATGTTTCTACAATTCTTCTTACCTTCTGTTTCTTTGCACTCCACTGGCTTCTATGTATCAACGAACACTTAGTCCTGATCTCCCTTGGAGTGAGAGCCCGCATCCTTTTGCTCTTAGCGGAGAGCTTTCTCTCCCTGCCTCCTGCCCTCTGCCCAGCCCTTGAAGCATTCCATCTGCCTGTGTCTATGAGGAGGCACACAGCCTCTGGGGCTGAACCAGTGGGGTCAAATAATGTTCTCACCATTTAGTATAATTAACTCCAACCACCCGTCTGCAAGGTCTGGTGCAGCCAACACAAGCAAGAGGAGGCCAAGAAGAAATTTCTCCTCATTATTAAACCTAAATCTAAGCACTTGTCTGTCTGTAAAAACAGAGCAACCGAGGAAAACTGAAACCGGTGCACAGGGTCTGAGGTTTCAATAAATGTCAGGGAGCGTCAAGTCTGTTTGGATTGCAAATTATTGCTGGCTGACAGTCTTAGTATTTTACAGCTGAAGATTGCTGTCATGGGGGGTAGGAGGGAGTTGGGGGAGAGCCTCTCACATCACAGCCAGAGGGAAACAGAAGTTACCAGATACTATAACAATCATAAAACATTACAAGAGGGATGTTGGCTTTTGCTAAACTTAGTCCTTCCTTAATGTACATCCCGGGAAACAACAGCCCACAACACTCAGCCCCTCCCCTCCAGTGGATGAGGTGTTAGATTTACCCATGATTGAGAGCACAATTCTCTGGTTTATCCATTTTGAACTTCACTCCCTACCTCCCCTTTGCTGAGCCACTTTGAACATCTGAGAGCGATAAAGAAGCCTAAATGTTTCAAGGTGAATTAATACCTTACTACATATCCGAGAGAAACATACACCAATAATTCGAGTCGTGGTTAAGGCTGTTTCTCAAATGGATTAAATGAGTGAGCAATTACTGATTAAAACAAACGCCAGGGCCAGGGCCAGGCAGGAGCTTTTCAGCCGGCTCAGGGACGCACACTGCTTAGCTTTTTATTGCTGTGTACTCAGAGTTTTAAGGGGATGTGCAATTTCTGATTCTTCCCCCCAAGTTCACCCATGTTTGTATTCATTTATATACACCTAAAACAATCTGTATTGATGATCTCCCATGTGCCCAGGACTGTGTTAGGTACACTGAAAACCCAAAAAGTGAAGGCCTCCATTCTCCTAGGCTAAGAGTCAAGTGTGATTGTTTTAACCAAGATTCTTTTAGCTTCAAATAACCAAAAAGAACATTTACTTCAAGTAAACTGAAAGCCAAGTAAATAAAATCATTTTTAGGTGGAGTAGTATCAGTTGATCCAAAAGCAAAAACACAACGGGACTTTAGAAAACACCTAGTAGTTGGACTTAGGATGTTATGAAAAACAGAATCATTTTCTCAAAATCGCTAGTCACCTGGGTTCTCCATTCTGGGTCTCTTACAGGTGTGCTCTATTTATTGCTTTATCAGCTTTCTAGAACTTCTGGCTCTTTTCTTGAATATATCTAAATTTAGAAAAACATCTTGTCAAGAAGGCATTTCATTTCTATTACTAGCTATGGTAAATCCTAACTTGGAATTTATGGAGAGAGAACTGGATAGCTTCAGTCTGGGTCAGGTGTACATCCTCCTTAGATTAGAGGTCTCAGAATCTGAAGAGGGTGGCTTATGTTCAAGCAGGCCATTCTCGAAGCTGATTGATCAGGTTCTTGTATCAACACATCTGTCTTTTAAAGTACCACCAGAGTGAATTTATTTCTAGTTTGGGAGTGTTATATAACTGTGGAGTGAGCTCTTTGAGGAAGATGGAATTAGGTCCCTACGTAGTGCCTGGGGAAAAGCCTAAGAAGAAAAGAAATGTTAACTATGGTTTCTGTCCCAATGCTGCCAGATTTGTGAGGTCCCTTGGTAACTGTTTGACAGCATTTTATAATCTCACTTTCTAAGAAGGTCTAAGTGCAGGTATCAAGTGCATCTAGACATTCGCAGCTACTGCTACGGCATTCAAGCCCACGGTGGCCCTTGACATAGGATGGGGTAGCAGAATCATGACCATGAAATTATGAGTATTATATCTCCCTATACAGGAGCCCTCCTCCCTTTGGGCAGCACCATTCCCTAGGGAGATAGATGGTCCAGGGTATATAAGGGAGCTATCTAAGCATGAAAAGACAACAAGAAAGCTAGCAAGTGGCACTCCTCCATGGTTTCTGTTTCAAGTTGCTGCTGGACTCCTCTCAGGAATGACTGTGCCCTGTGAGCTGAAATAACCCCTCTCCTCTTTGTGATGCGTGGGTCAGAGCATTTCAGGGTGTTTCACCACAACATGGAAAACCAAACTGGAGCACCTCTGAGGAGTGTCAAGGTGAGAGCTGAGCAGTTAACTCGATGGGCTTTGGGGGTGCATTTCAGATGCAACTCTGAGCAAGATGCAAATGACTCAATGTGGGGCTTTGTTCCTCAGTGAGGTTGGGGCTTGGTGTCAGGAAGTGATCTCATGTTGATTACTGATTATTGGTGTTAAACAGATGAAGGTATCTTAGGTCACAAATTGGGTTGGCAAGGCAAAAGTTTCTCCAAGATTCAGTCAAAAGATGTCCATTTTCTACTTGTGTTTTGCTGTGAATGACAAATGATTTCAATATTTCTTTGCTGTGTGTGTGTGTGTGTGTGCGCGCGCGTGCGCGCGCGCGCGCGCGCACCCCCATATATGCAAATGTAAGTGTAAGTGTATGTAAAGTCCAAAGCACAGCCTCTTGTATCTTTCTTCCCACAGTATTTTTTAGAGAGCTTATCTCACCTTCCGGGCAACCATCAAGTAATCCAAACTAACTGCCCGGGGGGATCCTCCATTCTTTATCTCCCCAGAGCTGGTATTAAATGTCTATGCCAGCACAACTGACTTATTTAATATGAGTTCTGAGGATTGAACTGGGTCAGACTTTGTGAGGAGCACTTTACCTGTCACCCCAATCCCATTCCTGGTTCCCCCCTTTTTTCTTCAGATCTGAGAGTTGGATTTGTCTCCAAAGTCACACCAGTCCCCTTTCACAGTTATTCTTAGCAATAACGATGGTTTTATAATTTGCTGGGTGGTCACACTTCGGCAATAGAAGTTCCCAAGAGCATGGAAAATCCACTCAGTGCACAGAGTGAGGGGACCTCAGGGTTTTGTATGTTCCTAATCAGCATCT
>NC_051086.1:81492189-81559689 GCF_004664715.2 Peromyscus leucopus
TTCTTCTTTAAAGAAAGGAGGATGAATTGGTTAAGTCTTCAGCTTATATCTCAAAAACAACACATCAGAGAGAGACAATGAAGACCACTCAAGCAACTTCTTAAACAGATACTTCCAAAATCTGGAAACTCTTTTACATATGCTACTGATTTGTCGAACACACATTTTTTTTATTTACCAAATTTGTGAAGACATTTATTATAGAGATGAACTGGAAATGTGATCTGTACTTTGAATTCTAGGATGGACAGATGACCGCATATATCAGGGTGAGACAAGAAGAACATATCACTAGAATTAAAATGTTGTTGCTCTCTATAGCAAAAGTGGCCAAAAGAAAGGGTTGAGTTTGTGAAATGGGTTTAGTGTTAATTTCTAACCCAACAAACTCTAGTATCACCTGGAAGACAAAACTCTGAGCATGCCTGTGTTAGATAATTGGACTGTGTTAACTGAAATGGGAAGACTTGCCCACTGTGGGTGGCACCATTTCTTGGCTCAGACCCTGAACTATGACAATGAAGAAAGGGAGTTGAGCAGCAGCAAGTGTTCATTTCTCTCTTCCTCCTGACTGGATGTGTTGTGACCAGCTGCTTCAGGCTCCTGCTGCCTTTATTCCCCTGAATAAGCTAGAGTAAACACACCTACACTTATACATTGCTATTATCAAGGTATTTGATCACAGTAGCAGTTGGCATCCTAGAAGCCATGTGTATTTAGGGCCTCACCCATCTCGAAGCTGGCTGATGGCATGAGGTAGGAGTCACTGTCACTGTTATTTTTAACATTATCTTCATCACCATGGGGTTCACTGTCTAAGGAGGACACGGGGAAGAATTTGAGATAATGAATGATTAATGCTTATAACCAAACAGCTCCAATTTGAGTGTGAGGCTTCATAGAAATTCTCCTAGTACAAAGGCAGCAATGTTATTTAAATTCATATTTGTCCATCACCATCTATATGTCCATGAGGACATTACTTTCTCACATCAAAATACAGTGTTAAATGAGGCAATAAAGATATGGAGCCGGACTTGGGTCTCTGACACCAATATCCAAAGATGCTTCATCTCTACCACTGATACTTATACTCATTTACTGCCTTTTCACCTCTAGTAAACAGAAGAATAAAGAAAGAAATAAGAATTGACAGCACATGATAGTGTTGCTGCCAAGTCTACAAGTTTGGAGAGCCATTTTTTTCTCTTTAAAACACTCGAGGAAATACGGCAAAGAGACTGGATAAACAGCATTGACTTTCCGGTCCCTCGGTGCACTTCTGAACTCCACCACTCAGCGTGCCTGAGCCAGTGCAGTTTAAAACTGCTTTCTGATCTCTGATCCAGGACAAACACAAGAACCAAATTATATTCCCCTAACCAATCAATCCAGGTCTTCAGAGGAGGCAGAGCATTTTCCTAGACTGACTACAGAACTCAAATTAAAAGAGAATGTCTTACATTCGCAGGTGGGCCAAGGAATTCACAAACCGCAAGATGGGGCCGAAAGGACCTACCCTCAGGATAACCTTGGCTCCATTTGGAGAGAAGGAAAGATGCAGCACAAGGCTTTCAAAGAGCTGAATACCTACAGACACCTTTAAATAGAAACATCAGGGTTTCAAGAAACATAATTTATCCTATCCATTTTTATCTGTAAAAGGGCTTTCCTGGAGGTCTGCCATAAAATCAACATATTCACATCACTTGAGCTCTATTAATCTGACAAAATGTCAGCGATACAGGATGATTTGGGGCAGATATTTGGCACCAAATATAAATAGCTCCAGACTAACGTATGGGGTTGGGAGTGGGGTGAGGGAAGATTCTTCTGGAATATCTATAAGCTCAAACATCTGGCACTTACAGAATTTTCCAGCTTGGCCACCTACAGAGGAATGAAATTAGGGTCGCCCTTAATACTTAAAGGATGTGCTGCTCAGTTCTTATTTTTCTTATTTTTTTAATCAAAATGTTACACGTAACCAGTAAAAAACAGTAAATAAAGATGCTGACAAGTGTTAATCCAGATGTGGCAATTACCCCTTCAGTTCCAGATGTGGTAATTACCCTTTTAGTGTTTACCCTTCCAGACAGCTACAGGTGCATAAACTTCATGATTTTCCTGTTATCATAAGCTAGGATATTTGTTTTACAGAAATAGAGTATTATTGGCTGGGGAGATGACTCGGTGTGTACAATGTTTATTTCACAAAATGAGGATCTGAGCTGAATATCACCACCTAGGTAAAAAGCCAAGCATGGCCTCACACAGCTTTTGTTTCAACAATGGGAGGCAGTGTAGAGACAGGAATACTAGGGACAAATTGGCTGGCTAATCTAACCAAAGAGTAAGCTACAATTTAAGCGAGAAACCCTATCTTTAAATAATAATTTTTTATTTTCAGATTACAATATAACTACATCATTTCACCTTTCCGTTCCTTCATCCCCACACTCCCATATATCCCTCCTTGCTTTCTTTCACATCTAGTCTATCTTTTTTAAATTGTTGCATATATATGTATATACATAAAGTACATATTATATACACATATATTGCATATATGTATACATATACATACAATATACATATATATTAAGTAGGGGACAGTAAAGAAAGATGCCTAATATTGACCATTGGCCTCCACATACCTATACATAGGCAAGTGTACCCTGAAAACACACACAGAGGCTGGAGGAAAATATAGTATTAATACACATAGCCCCATAGCCACTAACACCATCACATAAAACTAGAATCAGTAAGCAAAATGGAAAATATTTTCAAATATCCACTTCCCCAGAATTTTGATACTAATCTTCTCTGCTATTTTTATGCAATTTTACAGATGAAATAGGAATATTCTAATGTAGGTCATTATTCCATGAGACATAGCCTGCTTTCTGATTCTGTTATTAGTCCTACACGAACGTTCAGTTCAAAAATAGGTAGATGCATCATCATTGGTGGTGGGTTAGTAGCATAACTTTGGATATTCTTTGTATTGTTGGGAAAGAGATGTCTTGTCAGAGGTATAAAATTTACCTACTCAATAGCACCTGATGAATTGAAACCATTTACTCATAAGCCAGCAGTTATTGGACCCTATTGTTCATTTCTAGCATTGCTGGTTTCATAGGAGAAAAATGACATCTTAAATGTTGGTTAAGTAAAACCAAAGTCCCCTTTATAGGTGGCCATTCCCCTAAGTGAAACAGATGTCTGTACAGGCTTTGTTGGGTGCCAGGCTCTGTTCTAACTTCATTAACTGAACTCTCTTAGCAATCCTATATGGAAGATGCTTCTATTTCCCTCACACTTTCAAAGATGGTGAAATTGAAGCATGAAGAGTCGTAGTTACTAGGCAGAAGGAACACAAGTAATTATAGCAAGGGGAGTTGGAACACAGATTGGGCAGTTAGGGTTTAGAATTTACTTCCACATCCATATCATATCCATATCCATCCTTGGAACAAGACTCTCTTCTAATGTGTTACTTTTACCTGCAAACCCCTTTCTTCACATGTAATCCTAAACAGATTTTCCCTTATTTGGTAATAATGTCACAAAGCTTCAAGAAAAATGTAAAGTAAGAGGAGGAAGTGGGAAAAAAGATTAGGATTACTACGGTTGGGATATAAAATGATTCATCTTCTGCTACTTGGTTTATTGCTATTCTGAGCAAAATTGGGTGTTTCAGTTTGCAAGAGGAAATGAGGGTACTAGTGGCAGCCAGCAGACAACCAACTCAAGGTCTTTAAAGTCATCAGCTTCAGATCTGTGTCTTCTGCTAGCCTAGGAATAGGGGCAACCATAGTGGAGAGTGTCTGCTAGCCTAGGCATGGTCCCAGCTACAGTGGAGAGTGGTCTCCAGTAGAAAGAGGAGTCTTTGTTCAAGAAAACAGAGCTTTCCAACTCCCAGTTTCTATCTTCAGTCTCAGGAGAAATGAAAAGGGGTCTGGCTTTTCATGATAAGTCAGTCCTATCTTGTGTGTGTGAGTTCAATTGAAGGTATGGTTTCTTGCAAAGGGTGGCAAGCTTGAGATGAGGCAGGCCATGAGGTACATCATGGGAGTCTGAGGAAGAGCAAGGATGACACATGGTGCCGACATCATATATGGAACACAATGTGTACTCTGAAAGCAATGTATCCCGAGTGGTCAACTGAGCTAAAAATTCAACCAAAGATCAGAATCTATGTACATAGACCAAAAATAACACTCTGTCTAAACTTAGCTATGAGGAAAAGACTTGTCTGAAACCTATAAATAAAAACTGACCACAGTTTATATTATATTATATTATATTATATTATATTGTATTGTATTGTATTGTATTATACTATACTATACTATACTATACTATACTATACTATACTATACTATACTGCCTGGTGTGGTGGCTCTTACCTATAATCCCAGAAATCGAGAGACTGAAGTAGAAAGATTACATAAATTTCAGGCCAGCCTGACCTACAAAGTGAGTTCTGGGCCTACCTTGGCTACAGAGTAAGATATTTTCTCAAGAACAGAAATAACAAAAAGATCTTGGGTCTTAATTAGATATTGCTAAGGAAGAAGAGAATGCAGAAACAGCATTTCACATTCAAGAATAGATATATCCACACACCAGTGTAGAGTAGGAGCCATGTACTCACCATCCTATGTCTTAGTGGTCAACAAAGACTAGCAATTGTGATGTTCTGCACAGAGCAAGTTAGGGCTCTGCAAATAGACAGGGGGCTTCCAAATAGTGAATCCTTCAAGCTCTTACTCATTGATCACAGCAAATAGCTGCACTTTGTAGGAAAAACAAAAACAAACAAATAAAAAAGCTAAAACACACAAAAACAACAACAACAAAAGCATAAATGGCTTACCCAAGTGACTCAAGGTTTTCAGGGCTTCACTTCAGCACTCACCTGCTCTGCTCCAAGAAGTTTCCCTCCTTTATAACTCATGAAGAATTAGAGCAAAACAGATGACTGACATTGCATAGCTCTTTCTTCAACCATAGATCATCACAGCTGTAAAGAAATGTTGAGTGAGACAGATCTTTGTCTCTAAAAGGAGATCTAAAGTTATATCCAGGTACATACACGCATAAACACACATACATGAGTATGTGCACATACCTACACGTGCAAACATTTCTGATACTTTAACCTTTAAAACCCTACAGAACTTTTCTGCTCAGGCTCATCTTTCTTTCCACACTTCATGTCTCATCTTTAAGAGGATCAGAATATGTTTTTTATTGGAAAATGCAAAAATTAAATAAATAAATCCATAGAAATGTCCCCCTTGATTTAAAACAGAAGCTGGCCATTAAGGCAATCTCTTTTGTGTGTGGGGGGGTGCGGACTAATGGAAAATCAGATGAGAAACCAGCAGTGCATTTTATCAAGGGCTGTTGAGAAACCACACCCAACACTTTTTATCAAAGGAATGACAGACATGCTGGATTGCTAATTACCTCCAGGTTTCTATTCTAAATTTATACCCCTCACGGGACAAAGGAAGACTCTACTGGCTATAAGGAAGTGTGTAGCCAGGTGGGTGAGCTGGGGATTCAGAAATGCACAGACCTCTGTGTCTTCATTTCAAAACTGAATATTCCGCTAAGGCAGAAAAGGGTGTGCTTACAGATAACGGAGCTGGTACTTTATTTGCAAGGTTATTTGCTACAATCAAAACAACCTGTTACCAGGCCTGAACTTGAGCTATTTTTGTTGTTTTTTAACCAGTTCTCTTTTTTGTTTTATTTTTTTGTCAAGGGAAAAATCAAGTCATGAAAATCAGGATGGTCTCATGACAGCTGCACATGGCTTCTTTTTTATTGTCTCTACCAATCAATGATTAATCTCGGTTCCAAAGCTTCTTACAGGAAGTATTAATAAAACAATGTGTTCATTTATATTGTCAGAAGGAGAAAACACGGAAAAAATGGCATAGGATTTTTTCTTCATCATGGAGGAATCTGTCTTTCATGTTCACTTAAGTGACCATGACATCTAAAGAAGTCTAGAGAAGGCTAGAGTTATCTTCTGTACACCTCTCCAGGTCACAGTGGCCCCTGTTTTCAACCAACACACACATCCTAGCTCTAGCTGGTTTCTGGAACATAAAGTGAGAAGTTCTTTTTGAATATTTGATAATGGTAATCATAAGACGTGTAAAATACATATTTTTATACAAAACCACATCACACTTCATTTGTCTTTTTTTTTTTTTTTTGGTTTTTCTCTCCTGGAACTCATTCTGTAGCCCAGGCTGGCCTCGAACTCACAGAGATCACCTGCCTCTACCTCCCGAGTGCTGGGATTAAAGACATGCACCACCACCGCCCAGCTTCATTTGTCTTTCTTTCTGGGAGAATGAAAAAGACTCACTCTCAGAGGGCCTTGATTCTACGATGAAGCTTTTCCTCTGCTATCAAAGGGTCTCACTTCTCTTTTGCCCACAGTTCTCCTCCAGTGAGGTCTGAGGCAGATGGTGGAGCAGTTCGACCTTTCTTTCAGTGGCTATAGCTTTTAGCAGCAGGAGAGGGAGCCGGGGTCTGCAGGATGGAACAGGAAAGGAGAAGCCAGTAACAACAGAACTTTGTGTTAACGCTGTCCTGAGCTGATGTGAGTGAAATATAAATATTACACAATGGGCCATCTAAAAAAGTTCTTTATAATATTATGCTCTAACATTACAAAGGACTACGTGAAGGCAGTAGCCTTCTGTTTTATCCCAGCAGAAGTGAATAGCAGCCCAGGAGCTGGAAAACCAACTTCAGAAACACTTAATGTTTAGATCCACTTAGTGGTTGGAAAAAACAACTTTTTTTTTAATGTTTAAGAGTTGCTCCAGCAAATGGAAACAGCAATTTCTTGTAAACAAACCTTTAATATGAAGATATTTCTCAGTGGTGGAAACCTAACTTCATAAAGTCAGATTTCTGAGATTTTTTTCAGCTCCTCAGAGACCAGGAAAGTAACCGAATTCTGTCAGTTGATGCTTCAAATAAACAAATGTGAATGAGAGATTTTTCCATATCGCATGTCAATTGAGTATGTGGCTGATTAAGCACGTACAAACATTAAGTGCCTGTCAACTGAGAAAAGCAATCATCAGTACAGAGGAAGAGTTAATATACAGTCCACAATGTGAGCTACTCGATGAGGGACATTCATGACAGTTGGATGTGGTGGTATTGTGTTCCCCAAAATATTATGTACTCTAATAAATTTATCTGGGGTCAGAGAACAGACAGCCACTAGATACAAAGGCTAGAAAATGGTGGCACTCACACCTTTAATCCTAGCATTTCAGAGATAGAAATCCCTCTGGATCTCTGTGAGTTCAAGGCCACATTGGAAATAGCCAAGCATGGTGACACATGCCTTTAATCCCAGAAAGCCAGCCTTTAATCCCAGGGAGTGGTGGTAGAAAGCAAAAAAGATATATAAGGCGTGAGGACCAGAAACTAGAAGTTTTTTGGCTGGTGAAGATTTTGGCTGGTTGAGCATTCAGGCTTTTGAGCAGTAGTTCAGCTGAGAGCCATTGGGATGAGGACACAGAAGCTTCCAATCTGAGGAAACAAGACTAGCTGAGAAGTTGACCAGGTGAGGTTAGCTGTGGTTTGTTCTGTCTCTCTGATCTACCAGCATGGACCCCAATAACTGGCCTCGGGTTTGATTTTATTAATAAGAACTTTTAAGATTCATGCTACATCTGGCGCCCAACGTTCGTGGTACGAATTCATGAAAAAGCTGTTTGCCTGTGGCCTTGTGAGCCCCAGCTCAGGCCCGAGCTACACTCGGCTGGTGGTGGTGGCGGTGGCAGCACACACCAGTAGGATTTGCTGAAGGAGACAGAGGCAGGAAGATCCCGAGTTTGAGGCCGGCCTAGGAGGCTTGGGAGAAGCTTTGGCCCGGACTGAGCCACAAACAGTGGTGGGACCATGGAAGCAGTGGCTACTGCTCCACACGTTGCCAGCTCCTTCTCATCATGTTGGTGACTGTGGTGATGCTGCTACCTGGGATGAAGGGTTTACTGCTGCTGGTTCAGAGAAGAATTGCCAGGACCATCGTGTTACAAGAAAGCATCGGCAAAGGTCAGTTTGGAAAAGTGTGGCAAGACAAATGGTGGGGAAAAATTGCTGTGAAGATTTTCTGTTCTAGGGAAGAATATTCATGGTTCCGAAAGACAGACATTTATCAGACTGTGATTGCTCCAAATCACAGAGGAGGCAAAAAAAAAAAAAAAAAAAAAAAAGTCTGCGGGAATCCATGACCACGCCTAACAGTGACTTTGAAATCTTCAAAAAGATGACAGGATCCTACAACGATGATTCCATATGGACTATGATAAAGCCATTAAGCCGATTAACACCATGGAAAAATCGACTTTGGACTACAAACTGGTCAGGACAATTTCGAGAGGACTAGCTGAGATGATCCAGCCTGACAGACTACTTGAACAAGGACTTGAAACAAGCCCTGAACTTTCCTATTATGCAGAGACTGGACAAATGATACAGGACTTGATGATTAACCCAAAAATTTTCTTTTCAAGATTCCCTAAAGATATCTTCACCCCTAGAAAGAAAAAAGAAAAAGAGAATATAGATATAAGATAGATCATCGAATCTACTCTGAGAAAAAAGATAAAGAATTAATAGGATAAATAGGTAGATCATTGAATCTACACTGAAGAAAAGGGGAAGATATAAAAATGACAAAAGGTAGACTACTGAATGTATTATGAAAGAAAAAAGAATATGGATATGATAAGATAAAAAGGGAGATTATGGAATCTACTTTTAAAAAGGAACTACTTGTTTTAAATAAGATAAGTAATGAAAATTTTATGGTCTGAGTTTATCAGATGTTACTGGACTGGACATTGTTAATATATATAATGGAGTTTTTTGTCTGGATCTGTCAAATGTTAATGGACTAGACATTGTTAATGTAATCTTGACTGTATATTGCATATACTTATTGAAGATAGTTTTTCTTGTATTAGTTATAAGCTTTTTTAATTTTAGACAAAAAGAGAGGAAATATGGTGGTATTGTGTTCCCCAAAATATTATGTACTCTAATAAATTTATCTGGGGTCAGAGAACAGACAGCCACTAGATACAAAGGCTAGAAAATGGTGGCACTCACACCTTTAATCCTAGCATTCCAGAAACAGAAATCCCTCTGGATCTCTGTGAGTTCAAGGCCACATTGGAAATAGCCAAGCATGGTGACACATGCCTTTAATCCCAGAAAGCCAGCCTTTAATCCCAGGGAGTGGTAGTAGAAAGCAAAAAAAGATATATAAGGCGTGAGGACCAGAAACTAGAAGATTTTGGCTGGTTGAGCATTCAGGCTTTTGAGCAGTAGTTCAGCTGAGAGCCATTGGGATGAGGACACAGAAGCTTCCAATCTGAGGAAACAAGACCAGCTGAGAAGTTGACCAGGTGAGGTTAGCTGTGGCTTGTTCTGTCTCTCTGATCTACCAGCATGGATCCCAATAACTCGCTTCGGGTTTGATTTTATTAATAAGAACTTTTAAGATTGCTGCTACAGTTGGAGGTGTGATATCAGTGATGTCTGTTTCCAGATATATCTGGATATTTCTAGCTACCAAAATGATTTTCATTAACTTCGTCAACTTTGGAGAGCTACCCCTCTGCCAATGGGTTAAAAATTCTCCATTCCTTCCACATTGTAGCTCAGCCACCCAAGATGTCCCCAAAGTAGGGCAGCACCCATGAAATAAACCATGTCCCTAACCTTGGGGGCTGGTCCTTTCTCTTTGTAGGATGGAAACAGTTGAGTTATATACACTGAACGGCAATAAGAAAGAGCGTCCTGTGCCAACTGTCACTGCAAATCTACCATTAGAAATGAGGGCCATTCAATTGTGCTAAAGGACTATACTTGAAGAACTGGAAAACCTTAGAAATGTCTTCACACTGTTGCAGAAGGAATTTATTGTTCTAGTAGTATCTAAGCCTTGCTGCTTACCAACATACGAACTTCAAAAAATGTGTGTGTGTCTGCAGACTGGTGTTTACTAGTGCATGAGCATATAGGCAAGCCTATGTGTCTGTGGATGCCTAAAGTATACATCATGTATCTTTCCTTAATCTCTTCACTTAAGTTTTTGAGACAGAGTCTCTCACTGAACCTGAAGTTTATCGATTTGATAGACTGGCCAGCTAGTGAGTCTAAGGAATCTGCCTGTCTCTGCCCTCCAGTGCTGGAGTTGTAGGAGTGCATGACAACCCAGCATTTTATATGTGTCCTGGGGATCCAAACTCAGATCATCATGTTTGCATGGTAGACTCCTTACTGATTGAGAAAGTTATCTTACTAGCGCCTTAAACATGTTATTTGATCTGCCAATGGTTCACTTTCCATATTCATCCAGATGGCAAAATGATACATATGTCACAGTACAAAATATGCAAGATTAATGTATATGAGAAACACTAGCTATAGTGCCTAACCCACAGTAAGGGCTTGAGAAAGGAAGATAATTCCTTTATTAATTTACTTAACCAATCAATTTTAGACAGTAATTGTGTTTATTTGTCAAAGAAAATGTGTTTTATCTGGGAAATAGGTCCATGAGAGAGTTAAGTAGTGCAAGCCATGAGATCTCTAAATAAGTAGTGTCCTATATGATTAACCTAAGTCATAACATACTTTATTGTATATGAGCTTGCAATTCCATGTTATTTATGGCTCACAATGTATTAAGTACCATATAAAGTTGAGTACTGCTACAAAATCACAGGTAGGGGCTAGAAAGATGACTCAATAGCTCAGAGAGTGCACCGCTCTTGCAGAGACCCTGAATTCAATTCCCAACACCCCTATTTGGCAACTCATAACTGCCTCTAATTTCTACTACAGGAAATCTGTCCCCCTATTTTGGTCTTCAAGGGCATTGCTCTCATGTGCACAAACTCACACTCAGACACAGGAAAAAATATACAGTAAAAGAATAAAGAAAATAAAAATAAAATCACACATTTATATGTATATATTATAAAGCAAGTAAAATAAACATTCAGTATCTTTTTCCCTGATTGAAGTAAAATGTTTGGAGATGTGAAATACAGATGGTAACCCCTATCTTTTGTTACCTAGGAGCATAGGAGACCGTGGCCCTATAATAAGAGTTTAAAATAGTTGCAGAATTCACATAGAGAAACAAGTTCAAAATAGACTTACTAGATGTTCATAGGGAGAAGGATGCTCAATGTCACTTTGTTCTGCATCCTTTGTAACTACTAAACTCAAGTTCTAGGACAGAGAAATGGCGCATTAGAAATCACTGAAAGCCAGAGGTAAGTGTGCAACAGGTGTCCTAAATCCCATCCCATGTACAGCATGTACAGCACACTATGTTTCATTATAGTTGGTTCCCAGAAACCCTGTAGATGCCAAAACCCAAGGATACTCAAGTCATATACAATTCTGCAGTATTTGCACATAGTGTATGTTTATCCTAATATGTATATTAATCTATTCCCAGTCTCATAATATCTAACACATTGGAAATATTATATAAATAAGTGTTGTACTAAATTATTTATGGAATGAGAAGAAAGGGCTAGACATCTTCAATAAAAAATGCAGCTTTTGTTTTCAGAGCGTTTTCTGTCTGCACTTGGTTGAACCTCAGGAAGCCAACTCTAAGGTCATAATGGGCCAACCATACCTCATTTTGCCTAGACATTCTTTGGCCTAGAATTATTTCATAGAGATAAAATGAGAGAATGGGTCTTAAGGTTGAGCATGCATGAAAATCACTTGCCAAGCCTTTCCCCAGTATTCTTGATTCAAAAAGTCTGGAGTGTGGTCTAATAATTCTCATTTTGACCAAATTCCTAGTGAGGCTGTGATGCTGGCCTGGGGACCCTGAGACATGATAAGCATCCTAAATTTGAAAGCTAGCTTCTGTTCAGTGGCCACTGGGTCTTTCAAACCGAGAGAATTCTCATTATTACATCAGATTATAGAAGATAGCAGAGAGAGTAGGGAGGTGGCTCAGGGGTTAAGAGCACTAGCTGCTCTTCCAGAGGTTCAACTCCCAGCACCTATATGGCAGTTCATAACTGTCTGTAACTCCAGTTCCAGGGGATCAAATGCCCTCTTCTGGCCTCCACAGGAACCAGGAACACAAGTGTTGTCCAGACAGACGTGCAGGCAGGCAAAACATCCATACACATAAAATAGAAATTAATTGAAAAAAATAGGTTGGAGGAACTCATTTCCAGTGATAAAGCAAAAGGAATGAAAAAAGGAATGAATGAGTATTGAATATCTCTGACATACGGGTTGTACCCTTAGCAGCTACCAAGTTTACCACAGTGACCAATTCTTTGTTGGTTGTTGTGGAAGAGACAAAAAAAAAATGTAAATACGTAAAATCAGAACATATGTGGCAGTGGTGAGTACTAGGCAGGAAAATGAAGGAAGAGAGAGTTAACGTGACTGAGAGCAAGAACCAAAGGAGTGAGGAAACTGAGTCAATTCACATTAGACACTTTCCGGTACAGGAGACAGACGCTCATGTAGTGTATTTAAGAGGCAAGCAGAAGGGCAGTGAAGCTGGAGGATCAAGAACAAGTCAGAGCACTGTGGGGATGGGGGTCTCAGAAGTCTGAAAGAAAGGGTTGTAAGGGTCACGCTGGGAAATTGTTGGCACTTTGAAGGTCATTGTAAGAACTCTGTTGTCTTTAAATAGAGAATTATAAGATAAATTCTTAAATGGTCTTATTAATTAAAAAAAAAAAAAACTGGAACCAGATCTTGGGGTTAAAACCTAAGAGATCAGGGAAGCTGAAAGAAGCTGGCCACATGCTTACCACTAGAAATCCTCAGCCAAAAAGAGAATTACTTCCTGTATATCCACACCCATATGCCTTTCTGTCCCTGCCATATCACTTCCTCTCTCCACCAAGCTACATCACTTCCTCTTTCTGCCCAGCTCTGTCACTTCCTGTCTGTCTGTACAGACCTCCAGACCTTGATGGTTAGTACTGGGATTAAAAGCATGTGCCACCACACCTGGCTCTGTTCCCAGTGTGGCCTTGAACTTACAGAGATCTGGGTGGATCTCTGCCTCCCATGCTAGGATTGAAGGCATACGCTACCATTGCCTGACTTCTATGTTTAATATAGTGGCTAGCTTTTTTTCTCTGATTTTCAGATAAGCTTTATTGGGGTGCATAAACAAAATATCACCACAGAGAATAGCATCAATTGAGTGCTTATTCAGGTGGGACATCTATGTCACCCTCCCTCCCTCCCCAAGCATCAGAAACTATCACAAAAAACAGGATAGGGCAGAAGGATTGCCAGGGTCAGAGTAGGGAGGCCTAGAGTGAAGCAGTGTCTTCTACATATGACAGAACCTCTTCATTTATAAACTCACAGCAGCTATGGTTTCCTGCATGATATCAATCCAGTCAACATTCCAGGACTGGGCATGCTGGGGCTCTAGTCCCCACCCCTAGATGAGGAGCTATTGACAGTTGGCGGCTTCTTGGGGCGGAAGAGTCAGTTTTCTTTAAGGGTATGGCCACAGAAACACTGACTGTGTTCCAGTGGGTAGTCACACACCCATGAGTCCATGGGCAGCACAAGCAGGACTTGGTGGGTAACTAAAAAAAGTACTGGAAGTTGGGAAAGGTGAGGCAGTAGAGAGTAAATCTTGGAGGAGATAGTGCGAGAAGTGTGGTAAATATAATGAAAATATAACAGAAATACATTGTATGAAATTCTCAAAAGGTTATTTTTTTTAAAGAGAGCTTTTGCTTTTAATTTGAGAGAAAAGTCCAAAGAGAATGCCATGTTCTTGTTTAAGTGTTCAATGGAGTCTGTGATGTCCATCTGACAGGATCTAAATCATTGAGGTGACAAATCTTAGGATATTTCTAGCTTGGGTTTATTTAAGATGAGGAAGATCTGTCCTGCATGTTGGTGACACTATTCCATTGGCTAGGGTACTAAACTAAATAAAAAGAAGAAAGTGAGTAGAGAAATAGCATTCACTGCTCTCTGCTTAACTGTAAATTCAGGGAGAACAGCTCCTCAGGTTGCTGCCTCCATGTTTTTCCTGCCATGGCAGCATGTGCTCTCTGGAAATGAGAGCAAATCTTCCTGATGGGACTTCTTCAGATATTTTGTTACAACAATAAGAAAAGTGACTGGTACATGGTCTCTATGACTATTAGATTGAGGACAGATTCTTGGCAGGGAGAAGATATAAATAAATTAAATCTTGACTTTTTTTTAGAATAAGAAAGTACTCAAAGAGTTCAGGTCAGTGATGATGATGATGATGATGATGATGATGATGATGATGGAGGTTTTGACCTAGAATTTAGGGAGAGGTTGCTGATATAAATCAAGTACAGAAACACCAGTCTATACAGACTGGTTGGGCAGAGATATAATAGAAAGAAGTGAATCAAGGACCTCCCAAAAGCTTTAGAGAATATGGAGTTTTCTGAGATGCATTGTTGTGAACACAGGCTGCTACACATTGGGGAACAGTAAGTGTGAAATAAGTATTTCAACTTTAAGGATGAAAATAATGAAGACTGTATAGGTGGCCATTACTTGCTTATGGTCACACCATGTTTAAATGTCTACGTTATAACACCAAACCACTCCTTGCCTAGAAGCCTGTGGTTTCTCCATGGAGTCATCAACGATGTTCCCTAAGACATGTGCTAGAGCCAGAGGTAGAAACAAACAGGCTTTCCCATTGCCGTTCTGAGTGTATTTTCATTCCTCTTGCCCCACCTGGTCAAACTCCATCCAGGGGTCACAAGCCAATGAACTGTGAGCCTGAGAAGGCCAGCTGACATGTTTAGTTTGGCTCCTGAAGTTTTAAAAAACAAAATTCCCATTTGAATGTCTTTAGGCTGGGTTTGTACTTTTCAGTTCAACTGCAACACACACCACTCCCTCTGACCAAGAGCAGCATATTTGGGTCTCACCTGCCTAGCCCCAGAAACCATTTGAACTTTCAGCCAAAGGGTCACATCAATGAACCAATGAGTATTTAACAGGGAGGAAATACTTGTGATTAAGAGAACATGGGCTCAGACACAGCAACAACACACTCAACCCTATTATTGATTATCTACATGACTTGAGCAAGTCTGATCTCTATTTCCCTGTCTGTTATAAGAAGAGAACGATACCCATGTTGAACTATTATTTCTTAGAATGTATATAGCGGTGGACACTATTGAACAGGAGGATCAGTAGCCTGTCTTTTCAGTATTCAGACAGTCAGATATTTTAATATTGTACCAGATGGTCTCTCTCAGGACAACTCTGCTCTACCTATGTAACATGAAAGTAGCCCTCAAAAGTACAGATGTGAGTCATTGTGGTAAATAAAGTCCCAATAAAACTGCATTTAGAAATACATGAACAGGGCAGAGTTGTCACAGGACTTTAATTGTAAATCTCAGTTATAAAGTGTTATGGCTTGAATGTACACATCTTCTTCATATTCATATGCTGAAGTCCAAGTCCCAAAAGTAGAGTTTGGGGACCTTGGAAAGTGCTCAGGTCTTAAGGATAAAGCACACAGGACCATGTACAAGCAATGATTATTGCCTCATAAAAAAGTATCCCAGAGAGATCACAGCCCCTTCTGCAAAATGAGGGATCAGTGAGGAAAGCATCAGCTGTGAGAACACTGACCCAAGCCAGACGATGATGCTGGGAACTTTGATCAGGACTTTTCAGCATCCACAACTGTAAGAAAAAAATATGACTTTATATATTTATATGTTTATGTATTATTCATTAGTTGATTGATTTTATGTGGGGGTGCACAAGTGTGTGCAAGTAGAGACCACATGTCAAGTGTCTTCTTCAATCATTCCCCACATTATTACCATTTTTTGAAATCCCCACACCTCATGTTAGTTAGTTAGTTAGTTCATTAGTTCGTTAGTTAGTTCGTTAGTTAGTTCGTTAATTAGCTAGTTCATTCATTAGTTAGTTAGTTTTGAGGCAGAGTCTCTCACTGGATCTGGAGCTTCCTTTCAGCTGAACTGGCTGGCCTACAAGCCCTTAGAATCAGCTTATCTACATCCCCCTAGTGCTAGGATCACAAAATGCATCCCACCTCATCTGATGTTTCACATGGCTACTAGGTATCCAAACCCAGGTCCTCATGTTGTATGGCAAGCACTTTACTGACTAAGTCATCTCCCCAGCTCAGAATTTGTTGTTTTATGCCCTTCGAAATGTGGTATTTTTTTTTTTTTTTTTTTGATTTTTCGAGACAGGGTTTCTCTGTGTAGCTTTTGCGCCTTTCCTGGAACTCACTTGGTAGCCCAGGCTGGCCTCGAACTCACAGAGATCCACCTGGCTCTGCCTCCCGAGTGCTGGGATTAAAGGCGTGCGCCACCACTGCCCGGCTTGAAATGTGGTATTTTTGTTATAGAAATTTGAAATGACCAAGATACAAAACATTTGCAGTGTTGTTCCCAAACTGTACCACTGTCCCTCTTACCCTGTCACTTTTTTCTGTCTATTAGCTTCAGTCACAGAACACACTGTACCCAGCACTGCTTTTAAGTGTCCCCAAAAGAAATAAGGAAGAAGGAAAAAAATCTTCAGTGGCTTCAGTTAATATAAGACAGGGCTACTGAGAATTCTTTTCCTGGGAAGAGAGGCATCCCAGGAGGCACGGAATTCTTTGGCCTAATGTCAACTGAGTGTAAATTGAACAGTGTTCATCCTTGGACTTCTGGAATCTCAGGGAACCAGCAGCTTCTAGAAAGTTCAAGGACTCCTGAGTGAAGTATTCATCATGTCTTGGTCCCAACCTCTGAGAGGCCAGGAAGGTTTTTGCCCTTGGCATTGAAGGGCAACCCTACCATCACATTTCCCATCCTTGGATTTAATTGGAGCTTTGATTTGCAGGCCATGAGGGAGATGCTGCTGGGTCGTTCCCACTGAGCTATTTTTAGAGCCTGGCATCAGAGTGGCAGAGAGTTAGCCAGCGATAACGCTGCCCAGTGCTGAGCTGGCTTCTACGTAGGCCCTGGAGTTAACTTAGGTCATTTCCTCTTGTGATTCTCCAGAGTTAGGCAGCCCCAGAAACTCGGAAGATGGCAGGGCAGATGCAGAGATTGGTGATTGATGCCTGCATCTTCTTCAAGAGGTGATTTCTTTTCTTCCCACCCACTTTCATCTCCAATGATCTGAAATCAAATTTCAAAACAACTTACATCTTTTGACAAGAAATAACACAGAAGCTAAATTATTGCATCAAAAGACAGAATTTTGAGGGGATCAAAACTACTGAAGCTGTAAAGCCTCACTGCGTCTTTAATTTTTACCTAGATGATAGCCAGTTTGTTTCTAACCCACGACGAAGAAGCTAAACTCAGCAAATGCCATTCTGTTCCCTCAACATGCATTCATGCTCAACAGACCATCATCTCAATCATGTGGTTCTGGGTGCAGAGGGTTAAGAGAGGACACATCCTAAGTTGTACTATGACACTGGTCAAGGAGGGCATCATCAAACACCTTTCTCCAGGGCTGCCTCCATCAGTATATATCCTGGAAAGCTGCACAGAGCCTTGAACTTCAAAAGGTCCTGTACAAGTTCACTTTCCATTGCTTTGATAAAATAGCTGAGAAAATTAACTTAAAAGTAAATAAGGTTAATTTAGCCTCTTTTCCATCCATGGCCAATGAGCTTCATTTGCTTTGGGTGAATAGAGGTGGGGGGACATCATGTCAGGAAGCTTGTGGCAGAGCAAAGCTGCTCAGATTATGATGGCCAGGAAGAAAAAAAGAGGGGGAAGGCTTCTAGGCCCTGATATATCCAATGAGAACATACCTGTTAGGTTATTAGGTCCCTCTGTTAGGTCCAACCTCCTAAAAGCCCCATCTCTTCCAGTATGACCATCAGATGGTCTCCAGACTATGCAAGATAGACTTCTGGGGTGGGGGCATAGACAGATCTCAAAACCATCATTGTAGCCTTCACACAAGCATGATCTCCATTTTGCTGATTCTTGTGCTTTTGAGGGGAGATGTCTCCTCTCCAGTCTCTTTACTTCAGTGGCTCCCTTTGCACTTCACTTTAAACTCTCCACATCAGTGGTTCCCAATTTAATTGAAAACAAATAAGAAGGGGCTTTGGGGTTCAGAGGGTTAAATGTCCGCTGTGCAAGCAAGCATAAATATGTGAGTTAGGATCCCCAGAGTTCACATAAAAGCCAGGTGTGATGGTGCACATCTGTATCCCCAGCACTTAGTAGGTGTGGCAGAGACAGTTGGGTGCCAAGGACTTGCTGGTCAGTCAGTCTAGCTGGAATGGTGAGCTTCAGGATAATGGAGAGACCTTGTCTCTAAAACCCAAGATAGAGACGTGATTGAGGAGTGGCATTCCCATATCAACCTCTGGATTCTACACACATCCACAGGCGACAAACTCACCCACACTTATACCCCACACACAATGAACTAATTAATTGATTTAAAAATGAAGGTGTCACCTCTGAATCCAAATACTAAAGGAAGATGATTTTTCTCTTAGGACTCCATGCTCTCAACATGTCCTTTGCATTTTGTTACAATGCTAGAATTCACCCACAGGAAGAAAGAGTGGCAGCTGAGAGGGAAAAGGAGCTATGGCTTGCTAGGGTCTGACAGTGTTCCCTAAGATCATATGATAGAAAACACCTACAGGGTGGGAGGTGCTTTCACCTGGATGTGTTTTGGGCTTGGGGGCTTTGCACTCATAGATGTGCTCAGTTTATAATAGAATTTTTTGGATGAATGGGTTCTTTTCTCTTGCCTCCCACATGTGGGGACATATAACTCCACTTACTTTGGCCTCTGTGTCTTCTGCCCTGTAAGGACAGAGGAGCAAGAAAGCCCTCAGCAGGCCAGATGCCAATGCTTTGATCTTACATTTTCCAGCCTCCAGAGCTGTGAGAAAAATTTCTGTTCTTAGAGAAAAAAAAAAAGAAAGAAAGAAAAAAGGAAAATCACCCAACCTTAGGTATCCTGTTACAGCAGCATAAAACAGTCCAAGACAGCCAGCAACAGGCTCCCCGAGGGCCCGTGCTGTCTTTTCTAAACTGACATGCAGCCAGCACTGACCACCATGGTAAGGAAACTGGAGGCAGAGTTGTACAGCGTATCTTGGAAGCAGACATGCTTTTCTGAATCCCAGCTAGCTCTCCTAGTGACCTCTTACAAGATCTCAAGAAACCACACCGAGACCAAACAAATCAAACTAGAAAACCTATCTGACCAACATGTTTTGCCTCATGTCACCCCAAACACTTTCTCAATGAATCAACTGGAGTGATATGTCTAAAACATAATTTACATTCATAAATGTCCAGTGACTTTCTGCCATTCTCATAGTAAAAACCTGGATTATCAGGGACTGGGTTAATAGCCTATTTGATGAAGTACTCACCTGGCAAGCATAAGGACCTACATTAAACTCCCACAACCTTTGTTTCAAAAAAGGCCAAGTGCAGTGGCATGCATTTGTAATCCCAGAACTGAGGGAGTGGAGACAAGTGGTGCCCTGGGGCTCAGTGACCTGCCAGCCTGGCCTTAGTTTGGTTCATAGACATACCTGAAACTGTCCTCTGACCGCCACATGCAGGCACATACATAAAAGTACGTGAATCTTCACACTTATATACACCGTGTACATGTACATAAACACACACACACACACACACACACACACACACACACACGCCTGGACTTCTGTCCTCCCTTCATCTGCTCACTTTTCCCCCTGCCTCTATCTTCTAGTCATTTTCTTTCTGTTTGCCTAGGACATCACACTCCTTCCTATCATGGAAACACGATGATGTTCTCTCTGCCTTGGACCTCTCCCAAAGACCTTTCATGACTCTGTCCATAACTCATTCATGCCTGAGGGACACCTTCCCACCTCACCCCTCTCTACCGGTTAATCCCACTTGGCTTTCCTTCATTGCATTATTTAAAATAATTTTACATATTGTTTTCCTCCTTGTTTCCTGTCCATCCCTTAGGCTAGAATTGAAGTAAATCTTACTCTTCATCATCTCAGCAATGTCTTGAAAATGGTTGACAAAACAGGTGGCAGTGGTGCACATCTTTAATCCCTGCACTCAGGAGTCAGAGCCAGGCAGATCTGGATCTCTGTGAGTTCGAGGTCAGCCTGGTCTACAGAGAGAGATCCAGGACAGGCACCAAAACTACATGGAGAAATCCTGTCTTGAAAAACCAAACCAAAACAAAAAAAAAAAAAAAAAAAAAAAAAAAAAAAAAGAAGAAGAGAAAAGGAAAGAAAAGAAAATGGTTGCCACATAAGAGATGCTCAATGAATATTCATAGAATTAGTGACTATGAAGGTAAGTTTAATCACAGATGAAAAGATTGTGTCCATCTTTAGTGCTTGTTTATTGTACTTTTTCTGTAATAGCTGTAAATTTCTGTAAAGTCAAATGTTAGTCAGGTAGTATGGACTAGTTCGAGCACGCTGATAGTGGAAATTGGTATTACATAAAATAGTAGCAGATGATTTAGATTCATTTGGTGCCACCTATCTTCTGGAACTCCCTAATCTCCATGATCCCATGATTCAACTGTTACCTGTGACTGAGCAGAGGACACCCTAAGTTTTCTGCCCATTCCTATAGCCATTATTTACTCTAATGGATGAGACTTAATAAGTACTCAGTATGAAGCATCTGAGCTTCTGGATTTCTCAAATTATAACCCCTAATGGGTAGATATACTATTTAAAGAAGATGTGACATAGAGGGCATCTGGTCACTAAATAAAGAGATGATCAGAAAGAAATAAAAGATAAGCAATCAAAAAGCTCCCTGAAGCCTAGAGTAGCTATCTTTCAATGTGGTGAAAGAAAACCTGCCCCATCATTCCACTTGGGAAACAATAAAGGAAAAATCTGGAAAAATCAATATGAAGCACACACTTGCTCTTTGCACTACCAATACCACATGAAGAGAAGAGTAATTATGTATTCGAATATCATTGCTGGGAAAAGCTCAGTATGACCCAGAGTTCAATACTCAAACACATTGGTTCCAGAGGAGATTGTCTTTCACGGTGGTATGCCCTTTCTCTTCTACTGCCTTGCTTCCAAAGGAAATCAGATACCGCGTCTATTTCTCGGAATGGGACCTAATAAGGGTGTATTCTTGATTACAAAGCTACTACTATGATCAGCACTTTCTTGTTAAGAAACCACATAAAATGAAACATCAGAAACCTGTAAGTATGTCCCCCAGCTAATTACTGGACCAGCAGCACATACATAAGTGGAAGTGAGTTTCTAGAGAAAAGAATTTGACCAGAATGTAAGGAAACGATGTCAGCACCATGGTGGTTTTACTTTACATTGCCTATGCAAAGTCTGGATGGACACAGATAAACTCATACATTATCCCTGCCTCTGCGATTGTTTTTGCATACTTTTACAGAACCATCCACTCTTCTCTAGGGAAATGATTGAGAATACCAGTATCAGTCAATATTCTCACACCTGAAATCTGATGGCCCAGCTGCTAAATCTACAATTCCACACTGTGTTCCCATAACCTAGTAGTCTCTTTAATATTCTAAGGAAATGATATGCATCTCTTTGGAATTTCTGTCCTCTCCTTAATTCGCAATATGCCTATCATTTTCCTATTCCAGATTATGGACTAAGCATTTGTTCTGGATCATTCCCTGTTTGTCTTTATGAATGAACATCCCATTCCAAACCCTATATCTTACAACTAGGGTCCTACTATGTGGCTTTTAATTATCAATAACTTCTAATGTGATATGAGCCTTAGCATGGATCAGATTCCTTACATTAGCACCTGTTACACACCTAAATTATCCACACGTTGTGCTTTTTCATCTAGAGTAGAATTTCTGATGTGATTATAGGGCCCTCATTTGAATCACTTTTCCTTTAAGCATAGACCTTTGGGTATTCCACTGCCAAGATCAACCTCCCCAATAATTCTTCAGCCCTGTCACATCTGCCTCTTCTGAATGACTGTTTCTCAACCCAGTCTCAAGTTCGTCAGTCTCCCATCAGCATTTTGGCTCTAAAATCTAAACATATATTATCCTCTAACCCTTCCACTTTGCAGGAATTTAGTCTGCTTGGGTTAAGTAAATTCACCCTGGGGATTAGTGCCAATTGAGAGAGCCAAAAATTGTTCATGATTTTATTACTTATAACAGCATACCTGAAAACCAAATGGGAGAGCTTCTCTCCCTACTAAGTGTAATTGTGCAGACCAGAGTAATCTCTTCAATGGTGAATCAGAGTTAGATTTCCTGTCTTGTTACAAAAAATGTGACTTTTGAGCATTTTTATTTCAAATATATTTATTTAAAGGCATTTTCTCCTTATGTAAAATAAAACAAAAAGGACCATGAGGGGTATAACATGAACCCATCACTTTGTAAACTTTTCCAATTACATCTACTTGATTCTGACTTTCTGCCCAGATACAAATGGCAAGGTTGTTGTTCTTTCCATTTATAAAGCAAATATCTTTCATTGAAAATGTGTAAACCAAAAGTGTGGTGTTTATTTCTTCTCCTCTTTCTCTTCCTCCCTCTTCCTCTTCTTCCTCCTCCTCTTCCTTCTTCTTCTTTGTCTACTCATATTCTTATCTCTATGACTTTCTTCCCTACCAACATCTTATCTATTTCTTTTAGTGCATACTTTCTAGAAGTAAAACAGCCAGTAGATAATTGAATGCATAGATAAAATTTTTATTCCACTGATACATATAATCAGAAAACATATTTCTGTTTGTATTCTTAAAATCAGGTCAGAATTATAGATGAAGCCACATTCTGTCAGCACTTTTTTCTCCCAAAACCTACAAAATGTAACTAAATCTTAAGCAGCTGTAGGAAGCTGGAGTCTACACTCCATTTGCACTCAGCAGGAGAATTTACAAGAGGTAAGGGGATAGTTTCCACATGAAAAAGTTACAAAGAATTTAACCTGTAATGAAAACTCTGATAATCTCCAGGAATGAAAGATGCTGGGATGATGGGCTTGGGTTTTTTTTTTTTTTCATGAGTTCAAAGAATCTGGTTTTTCCTATAAATGCAGGACAGGAATCAGAAAAATCCATGTGGTCATTGTTATGTCTGATAGCCAACAAAAGCTCATACTTCATATTTAAGTCATTAAGTGGTGACTATGGATGTATTTTAAAACCCTGGATTAGGCTGCCCATGCTTATGATACTGAAGGACATTAAAAGCTGAATCTCCTTCACTTATTTATCACCAAGACAGAAACCCTGATGTATAAATAGCAGTTCAATATTCTGTGTGAAGACCATGAACACTTTGATGTGTTCATGAAGAATCCCTGAACAGCATTAAATACAGATTGTGAATCAGTGGATTTTAATGAATTGGACATAAAGCTCTGATTTTCTATGAAGTCCTCCTGTGGCCTACAGGCCACCATGGAGAAAAAAGAGTGCAGAGGATTTCTTTCTTAGCAGCACTTCACATCTCTAACAGGTGAGCTCTAAAATTGCTCTTCAGTGATTCTCCCTTCCTGTAATTCAGACTCATATATAGACCTCTCCTCTTGAAGGTGAGCTGGACCCCATAACTTCTTCCAAAGTTCTGAATTTGATAAACATGATAGTACTTCTTTTCTGAGGTAGGTTGGAAGGATACTCGTTTCTGCTAGGACTGCACTCAGAAGCTAACAGCCATCTGTGTTGTAAACTACACACATAGAATACACATAGTGAGAGACTTGACTGAAAACCTTGCCAAAAGCTTCTTTGCAGCTTCAGGAGAAATCCTTAGCTGGAAAGATCCACCAGGGCCAGGCTCAGATTTATGATAAACATAGAGAAACAGTGACTCAATAAATATTTGTTACTTTAACCACCTAATATTGCGATGATTTATTAGGAAGCAATAGATACTTAATATACTTTCATTAATGAAACACCAGGTTCATAAGTTGAAAAAAATCTAGCCCTAGCAAGAAAGAATATCTTAATAGCTATTTAAAAAGACCAAAATAATTTGGGTGCTCAGTATCTCCTTCCTGCTGTCACTATCTTTCAAATGATGCTGTCTGTACCACAAACATCACTTTATAACTTTGATTAGGACTTAAGGGGTTTCTCTATATTGGTATCCAAGCCAGGTTAGGTAGAATAAACTGAGAAAGTAATTATTTCCAGAACCATTTAATAATTAAAAATTGTGATCTTTTGAAGATGACTTTAATGTGGATTCCAGAACATCTGGATTTTTAAGATGTACTGTTATAACTTAGATGCTTTAGATTTGTTGGTTTTCTAGAAGTTTTGGTGGCAGATACTAAGTAATTATATTTTAAGTGAGATAGTACATATTTACAAGAGATTATTGTTTCATGATCTTGTTTTTCATTCTTGCTCTTAGACACAGAGGTTCCCACCCTTTCTCCTTAATTTGCACTTATTACTACTGAATACTCATCTCCAGTGAGCTAATTAATTGTTCTTAATTTTAACTTATGTTTCCTGCAGTTATTTTTTCCATGACAAAGAAAAGGGCCTTTGGAAACAAATAATGTGATGCTTTGATGGACTAATAGATAAAATACATGCACATTTAATTGTGAGGTATGTTTGCATAATTCTATTCATTTCCATGCCTTTGATGATGATAGGGACTTACTTAAACATTACAAGAATGGATAAGACTACGCTATCTGGTCTTTAGTTTCTTGATTTTCTAAACCATAGTGTTACTGTTCTTGGGCATTGCCACACTGGACAAATGATGAAGGCCATCATTTACAACTCTCCAGGTTCTAATCCAAACATGCCTTTGGAGCATCATCCATTCCTTAAAGCATTCAGTTTTGAAACAGGTATTCTATGCATGTCCATGTTGCTCTGTCTTCATGCATTCCATCTCTTCTTCCTGCATTAAAAAGTTGTTCTTTGGCTTGGTGAGATTTTTCAGTGGGTAAGTCTTCTACCATGAAAGCAAGAGGACTTGAGTTTGAATCCCTAACACTCATATAAATGCCAGGTGGGCATGGCAATCCACCTGCAATCCCATGCCTGGGATGCAGATGTAAGACAAACCCCAGAGTAAGCTGGTTAGCTAGAACAGACAAATGGGAAAGTTTCTGGTTTAAGAAAGACAGCTTGCTTCAAAATATAAGGTAGAGAGAAACAGAAGAAGATACCCAAGGCCAACCTGTTGTTCTTATAACTACCCACATACATGACTCCACATGCAGGCAAAAAATTGTAGACACATGCAGACATGACATGCATACATACACATGCCAAAAAATGCCCTCAAAGCATCCAGTTCTAGATCCATTTGATCCTCTTCCAGATTCTAGTATCTTGCTCCTCTGATGAAAGTGCTATTAATAAGTACAGCACTTGCTTAAAATTTGTTTTTGCCCCTGATCTCCACCGATGTAGATATCTTTCATTTCCTTCTTGTATTATAATATTCTTTCTGAAGCCAACCATCACTTGTGGCACCAGTGACCACCAGAGCCATATGCACATCCTGCACTGACTGGGAACAGGTAAAACCCCGATCTCCAGACTGGTCAGCCCAGTTCTCTAGTCCCTAGAGGCACCAGGGACACATTCTATGAACCTCCACTGACAGTCAGTGTAGCCCCAGAGACCATGGAGCAGACTCCTCCCACCTCCACCCCCTCATAACCATCCCCTGAGGCACCAGCAACCACCTGAGCCATACACAGGCTCCTGGACCAATTGGGAGGAAAAACCACAGGAGCCAGAGGCCTCACCTGCACCAATTGGAAGAAGAGTGACCCAGAGTTCCACCTGTTCAGAATAAAGGAAGAAATGGGCAAATGGCAGTATAAGAACACATTAAACAACATAAAGAGCAATGTGGTACTAACAGAATATCCAGAAGAAAATGACCTTAAAAACAACTTTATAAATATGATTGAGGCCATAAAAGAGGAAATGAAAAATTCCCTTAAAGAAATAAAGGAAAAGACAAACAATAAATTGGAGGAAATCAGAAATCCCTTAAAGAAAGTCAAGAAACCGAAGAAAAAAACAACCAAACAGGTGAAATAAACAGTTCAAGACTTGAAAATTGAAATAGAAGCAATAAAGAAAACACCAGCTGGGGGAATTCAGGAAAAGGAAAATCTAAATAAATGAACAGACACTACAGAGGCAAGCATAACCAAGGAATAGAAGAGAGAATCTCAGACATTGAGGATACTATACAGGAAATAGATTCATCAGTCAAAGAAAATCTTAAATCCAGAAAATTTTTAACACAAAACATTCAGAAAATTTGGGACACCATGAAAAGACCAAACCTAAGAATAATAGGGATAGAAAAAGGAGAAGAATTTCAGCTCAAAGGCACAGAAAATATATTCAACGAACTTACAGAAGAAAACTTTTCCAACCTAAAGAAAGACATGCCTATGAAGGTACAAGAAGCAGACAGAACACCAAATAGACTGGACCACAAAAATGAAGTCCCCTCGTCACATAATAGTCAAAACATTAAACATACAGAATAAAAAAGAATATTAATAGCAGCAAAGGAAAAGGTCAAGTAACATATAAAGGCAGACCAATCAGAATTACACTCGACTTCTCAACGGAAACTCTGAAAGCCAGAAGGTCCTGGACAGACATGCTGCAGATACTAAGAGACCATGGATGCCAACCCAGACTACTATACCCAGCAAAGATTTCAATCACCATAGATGGAGAGAACAAGGTATTTCATGACAAAATCAGATTTAAACATTACATCTCCACAATTCCAACCCTACAAAAATTACTAAAAGGAAAACTCCAACCCAAAGGAAGCTAGTTGCAACCACCAAAACACAGGCAATAGATAACCTCACACGAGCAAATCCCAAAGAAGGGAAACACATACACACTACCACCAAAAAAAAAAAAAAAAAAAAAAAAAAAAAAAAAAAAAAAAAAAAAAAAAAAAAACAGGAATTATCAAACACTGGTCATTAATATCCATTAATATCAATGGACTCAATTTGCCTATAAAAAGACACAGGCTAACAGAATGGATACAAAAAAAGGATCCATCCTTCTGCTGCATACAAGAAACATACCTCAACTTCAAAGATAGATATTACCTCAGAATAAAGAGTTGGGGAAAAACTTTCCAACCAAATGGACCTAAGAAACAAGCTGGTCTAACTATCCTAATATCTAAAAAAATAGATTTCAAACTAAAATGAACCAAAAGACATGAAGAAGGGCATTTCATATTCATCACAGGAAAAATCCATCAAGATAAAGTCTCAATTCTGAACATTTATGCCCCAAATACAAGGGTACCCACATTTGTAAAAGAAACATTACTAAAGATCAAATCACACACACTAATAGTGGGAGACTTCAACACCCCTCTCTCACGACTGGACAGGTCTGCTAGACAGAAACTTAACAGAGAAATAAGGGAACTAACAGATGTTATGACTCAAATAGACCTGCAGACAACTATAGAACATTTCACCCAAACACAAAAGAATATACATTCTTTTCAGCACCCCATGGAACCTTCTCAAAAAGTGACCACATACACAGTTACAAAACAAATTTCAAAGATACAAAAAATTGGAATAACTCCCTATATCTTATCGGACCACCATGGCTTAAAGCTAGAATTCAACAACACAAAATGCAGAAAGTCTACAAACTCATGCAAACTGAACAATGCTCAACTGAATCACCACTGGGTCAAGGAAGAAATGAGAAAGAAATTAAAGACTTCCTAGAATTCAGTGAAAATGAATGCACAGCATACTCAAATTTGTGGGACACTATGAAAGCAGTGCTAAGAGGAAAGTTCATAGCACTAAGGGCCAACATAAAGAAGTTGGAGAAATCTCATACTAGTTACTTAACAGCATACCTGAAATCACTAGAACAAAAAGAAACAAACACACCCAAAAGGAGTAGATGGTAGGAAGTAACCAAACTAAGGGCTGAAATCAATAAAATAGAAACAAAGAGAATAATACAAAGAATCAATGAAACAGCCAGGAGGTGGTGGCTCATGCCTTTAATCCAAGCATTCGGGAGGCAGAGCCAGGCAGATCTCTGTGAGTTCAACACCAGCCTGGGCTATAGGGTAAGTTCCAGGAAAGGCACAAAGCTATACAGAGAAACCCTGTCTTGAAAAAAAAAGAATCAATGAAATTAAGAGTTGGTTCTTTGAGAAAATCAACAAGATAGAAAAGCCTTTATCAAAACTAACCAAAAAGCAGAGAGAGAATATTCAAATTAACAAAATCAGAAATGAAAACAAATCTAGAGAATCATTAGGTCATACTTTGAAAAACTGTACTCCACAAAATTGGAAAATGTAAAATAAATGGACAATTTTTTGGATAGGTACCACATATCAAAATTAAATCAAGATAAGATAAACAATTTAAATAGGCCTATAACCCCTACGGAAATAGAAGAAGTCATCAAAAGTCTCCCAACCAAAAAAAGCCAAGGGTCAGATGGTTTCAGCACAGAATTCTACCAGATTTTCAAAGAAGAGCTAATACTAATAGTCCTGAAATTGTTCCAAACAAGAGAAACAGAAGGAACATTGCCAAACTCTTTTTACGAGGCCACAGTTATCCTGATACCCAAACCACATAAAGACACAACTAAGAAAGAGAATTACAGACCAATCTCCCTCATGAACATTGATGCAAAAATACTCAATAAAATATTGGCAAACCAAATCCCAGAACACATCAAAAAGTAATAATAATAATCCACCATGATCAAGTAGGCTTCATCCTAGAGATGCAGGGATGGTTCAGCATACGAAAATCTGTCAATGTAATCCACCATATAAACAAACTAAAAGGAAAAAAATCACATGATCATCTCATTAGATGCTGAAAAAGCCCTTGACAAAATCCAACACCCCTTCATGATAAAGGTCTTGGAAAGACCAGGGATACAAGGAACATATGTAAACATAATAAAGGCAATATACAGCAAGCCAATAGCCAATACCCAACTAAATGGCAAGAAACTCAAAGTAATTCCACTAAAATCAGGAACAAGACAAGGCTTTCCACTCTCTATATACCTATTCAATATAGTACTTGAAGTTCTAGCTAGAGCAATAAGACAACAAAAGATCAGGGAGATACAAATTGAAAAGGAAGAAGTCAAACTTTCACTATTTGCAGATGATATGATAGTATACATAAGTGACCCCAAAAATTCTACCAGGGAATTCCTACAGCTGATAAACTCCTTCAGTAAGGTGGCAGGATACAAGATGAACTCAAAAAAATCAGTAGCCCTTCTATATACAAATGATAAATGGGCTGAGAAAAAAATCAGAGAAACATTACCCTTTACAATAGCCATGAATAATATAAAATACCTTGGGTTAACTCTAACTAAGCAAGTGAAAGACCTGTATGACAAGAACTTTAAGTCTTTGAAGAAGATATCAGAAAATAGAAAGTTCTCCCATGTTCTTAGATAGGTAGGATCAACATAGTAAAAATGGCAATCTTACCAAAAACAATATACGGATTCAATGCAATCCCCATTAAAATTCAATGCAATTCTTCCCAGACCTTGAAATAACAATACTCAACTTCATATGGAAAAACAAAAAAATCCAGGATAGCCGGAATAATCCTATACAATGAAGGAACTTCCAGAGACATCATCATCCCTGACTTCAAGCTCTACTATAGAGCTATAATAATAAAAACAGCTTGGTATTGGCATAAAAACAGACATGTTGATCAATGGAATCAAATCAAAGACCCTGACATTAATCCACACACCTACGAACACCTGATTTTTGACAAAGAAGCCAAAATTATACAATGGAAAAAAAGAAAGCATCTTCAACAAACGGTGTTAGCATAACTGCATATCTACATGTAGAAGAAAGCAAATAGATCCTTATCTATCACCAGGCATAAAACTCAAGTCCAAATGGATCAAAAACCTCAACATAAATCCAGTTACACTGAACCTCATAGAAGAGAAAGTGGGAAGTAGCCTTGAACACATTGGCACAGAAGACCACTTCCTAAATATAACACCAGTAGTACAGACACTGAGATCAACAATTAATAAATGAGACCTTCTGAAACTGAGAAGCTTCTGTAAGGTAAAGGACACTGTCAATAAGACAAAAAGGCATCCTACAGAATGGTAAAAGATCTTCACCAACCCCACATCTGATAGAGGGCTGATCTCCAGAATATATAAAGAACTCAAGAAACTAGACAGCAAAATACCAAATAATCCAAATTAAAAATGGGTTACAGAGCTAAACAGAATTCTCAACAGAAAATCTCAAATGGCCAAAAGACATTTAAGGAAATGTTCAACATTCTTAGCCATCAGGGAAATGTAAATAAAAATGACTCTGAGATACCATCTTATGCCTATCAGAATAGTTAAGATCAAAAACACAGATGACAGTTTATGTTGGAAAGGATGTGGAGAAAAGAGAACATTCCTCCACTGCTGGTGGGAATGCAATCTTGTACAGCTACTCTGGAAATCAGTATGGTGGTTTCTCAGAAAGTTGGGAACCAACCTACCTCAAGACCCAGCAATACCACTCCTGGGTATATACCCAAAAGTTGCTCAGCCACACCACAAGGACATTTGCTCAACTATGATCATAGCAATATTATTCGTAATAGCCAGAACCTGGAAGCAACCTAGATGTCCTTCCCAAAGACATCCCAAAGACAGCAACTCGAAGAATGGATAAAGAAAATGTGGTACATTTACACAATGGAGTATTATGAAGCAGTAAAAAACAATGTCATCATGAATGTGTAGGCAAATGGATGAAACTAGAAAAAATCATCCTGAGTGAGGTAACCCAGACCCAGAAAGACACAGTATATACTTACTCATAAGTGGATATTAGACGTAAGGCAAAGGATAACTAGACTACATTCCACAATCCTAGAGAAGCTAGGTAAAGAGGAGGACACATGGATCACCCTAGGAAGGGGAAAGGGTTAAGGTCTCCTGAGTACACTGGGAGGGAGGAATAGAGGGAAAGGTATGGGAGGGGATAGGAGGTGGGAGCTTGTGGGAACATGGGGGAGAGATGGGAAGTGAGAGCAATGAAAGAAATATCTTGACAGATTGTACCATTAAGGGGATGGGGAGAAATGTGCAGCTAGGGAAAACCCCAGGAACTCATAAGATTGTCCCCAGCTAAGACTCACAGCCATAGTGAACTAGCCTTCCCCTGGACTCAGATTGGTGTCTACCCTAATTGTCTTATAGAACCTACATCAAATGACTGATGGAAGCAGATGCAGAGACCCACAGTCAGACACTTGGCCAAGATCCTGGAGTTCAGTTGAAGAGAGGGAGGAAGGATTGTAAGATCAAGGGTGGTCAGAATCATGATGGGAAAAACCACAGACATAGCTGACCCAAGCTAGTGGGAGCTCATGGACTCTGGACTGACAGCTGGGGAGCCTGCATGGGACCAAACTAGGCCCTCTGAATGTGGGTAAAAGTTGTGTGGCTTGATGTGTTTGTGGGTCCCCTGGCAATGAGATCAGGATTTATCCTGGGTATATGAACTGGCATTTTAGAGCTCATTCCCTACGGTAGGATCCCTTACTCAGCCTTGATGAAGGGGGGAGGGGCTAGGTCCCGCCCCAACTTGGTATGCCAGCCTGTGTTGACTACCCAAAGGAGGCCTTACCCTCTATGAGGAGGATGGGGGTAGGTGTGGGGAAGCAGAAGAGGATGGAGGGGAAACATAGGTTGGTATGTAAAAGGAAAGAAAATATTTTTTTTAGTTCTTATTTTTTTTAAATAAAAAAAATAAAACTTTCAAAAGTATATTTTTCTCAATCACTGAAAACAAAAACAAACAAACAAACAAAAGAAAACATTCTTTCCAGGTCCATGCATTACTTACTATTCAAGCATTCATGCTTCTTCCAGAAAACAAAAAATAATATTACTAGGTCTTTGCTCAGCTAAGTCTGGACTCACTCACAAAAGACACACTTTCCACATTGACTTCCTTGCTTACTAAAAATAAACTTTGATTTTTTTTCTTCTAAAAAGGAAACCAAAAATTTTGCAGGATTAAAGAGACTATTTCTATCAGCCACTTCTTTTTTAAACAAATTTTTCATATTCTAGAGCCTCATTCAAATGACAATTAAGTTGATGCCTGTGGGTCTAATTAGCAGAACTTAGTTTTCCAAGAGTTTGGGGCAACCAACAAACTTCTAGGAAACACACACACACACACACACACACACACACACACACACACACACACACAATTACAAAATCAGTAACTAAACAAGACCATAAAATGATTGAATTATACAACCAAACCATGCTCAGAGTGCCTGTTTTTCTCTCTCTGCGTGCTTCAATAGCATGGATGGCTCAGCAGACTCTGTGTTCATTCTTTGGGGGCATTGTTCTTGCTCATAGCTCCAACTAGTTTTGGTATGAGGTAGAGTGCCAGGTATAGAAAACAAAATATCTCAAATTCTGAATCTACTTCTCCAGAGCTCTGTTACATAAATCACATAAATCATAAATGAACTTTTGGGTATGTTTTTAATAACTTCATTTTACTAAGGATGATGTTTGTTGGACCTGACAAACACACTAATATTCAAAATGGGTTATGACCCCTTAATTTTGAGTCCAGAACTTACTCCTTCTCTATGTCATATAAATGGGCTCCCAAACTCCATTTGAAGAGAAACACCATTTGAATCTTTAACAAGCCTCTATATGATTGATAGAAGCTGAAAAACTCCATGTTGAAGAAAAATCCTGGAAAACAATCCTAATTGACACCAAAGACAGAAAATGGTGATGTTGCTTAAAATAAGTCTCTGATGAAGCAATAATAAAAGGCTTGAAAGGCGACCAGTTAAAAGCACAAGAGTTAAAGGTACCCAGTAAGGAAGCAAATCCTGAACTATTACCTCCCTGCTGCAACTCTGTGTCTCTAGTCACAGCCCACAACTGTTATGTAAATGCACATACAAGTATATGCATGCCCACAAATATTCATACACAGATGCACACAGATTCACACACATTGGATAACCGTTAACAGTGCCCTAGAAATCTGAACACAAGGGTAAGATGAAATGTGCTTGGTTGTCTAGCTTTTTAGATGCTGTTATACTGGCCCAGTGATTCATGCCTGTAATCCTAGGACTCAGAAGACAGAGGCAAGAGCATTGTTCACAGTTCAAAGCAAGCCTACATAGTAAGACACTGCCTCTCAAACAAGACAAGATATAAATTACTTTTGAATGCATTATAACATGAATTATAATTGAGCTCTTGAATTATTTTTGAACTTCCTTTTTTCCTTTTTCTAAAAAAGAAAGAAAAACCTTGCTTTCTCAACTCAAAGAAGATAAACTATACATTTTCTCTAAACCTCCAGAAACATAGGCTTGCTTTGGAGATTATAAAGTATATGTCTGACTGCCACCAGCATGCAGTAAGGCTTAGTATCACCTTGTCAAAGGGGTATGCATGTGTGTATGCACCTGTGAGTGAGTGCATATATGAATATGCTTGTAATGTGAGAGAGTACATTAGAGAATTCTTCCTAAGAAGAAAATGGAAAATTACTGGCCTTCATGGAAACTAAAAATAAAACCTTAATATGGAAGAACTTTTTATAAACAGAAACATCTTACTATATGTTGTTCTACTCCAAGAGTTCATAGCACACAGATTCCTAAGCCTTGTTGAAGAACACATGTCTCTAGCAATACGAGAATTTCTACTATGGTAGAAATGAGACATCCATTACTTCTGTCTTGTTTGCCAAGTCCTGTGACATTTGATGATATTGTGAATGTCCTAGAAATAGTAAACTATCTCATGCATATTCACATTGGAAAATGTACTCACAAGTATTCCAGTCTGTTGTCCCCATCTGCATGTCTATTCCTCTGACAAAAGTGTCATTGTGTTCATTTTATTTCTTCTCTTTTTTAAGACCTTATTTTTATTTTTAATTTGTGGCGTGCATGTGCATGTGCATGTGCGTGTGCGTGTGTGCGTGCATGCGTGTGCGTGCGTGCGTGCATGTGTGTGTGTGTGTGTGTGTGTGTATGTGTGTGTAGTGTGTCTGTGTATGTGCATGTGAGTATAATGCCTGCAGAGGCCAGAAGAGGGTGTTGGATCCTCTGAAGCTGGAGTTATGGGTAGCTGTGTGTTGCCCAGCCTGAGTGTTATCTGACCATGGTTCATCTGCAAGAACAGTGCATGTTCTTAACTGCTGAACCCTCTCTCCAGCCCTCATTGTCTTCATTGTACTGAAGCTCCATGAAGGAGCAAAACAACCTTCCATTTTAGTTGCCAAGCATTAAAAAACAGTCCTTTGGGTTAAAACCAGGGTTGCACCAATTACTAAGTTTGTATTAAGTACACATTTTTGGCCTGTATTATGTACTTATTCATGGCTCAGTTTCTTTGCAGTACAAGTACCTACCTATGTAAATGGTCAAATTGACAGAATCTAGGTCCATCTGAATCATAAGCTTCTGGGAATTCCTCTGGAGGTTTATATTGATTGTATTAATTGATGTAAAAAGACTCAACTGTGGACAGGACCATTATCAAGGTAAGGATGTTACCATTGTCCTTTATTTCTTGATTATGGTTGTGATACAACCAACTGCTTCAAGTACCTAGTACCTTGACTTTCCTGCTGTGATGGACTGGAACCCTGAACTGTGAACTAAAATAAGTCCTGAGTCTCCTTTGATTTGCTTTTGTTGGGATATTTCAGAATAGCAAAAAGAAAAGAAAGCATGACAGTACCTTACACGTTATTATGAGTTCAAAGTGAATTAATGAATGTGAATGATTAAGAAAATCTGGCACAAACTAAGCTCTAATAAAATTATATACTTATTATTACTATTACTGTTATTGTTGATGATGCTGTTGTTGTTATTAATTAGAGCAAGCATAGATATTTTGATTCCTAGTCCTATATGCTTCATAGAGGTTTACGATATACATTGCCTTGGTTAGCACTACAAGGTATGAAAGCATTTGTTTTCAGAGTAAAAAGTCTTAGATAGTAGGCACTCAACAAAATATGCATAAAATGTCTCTCATATAATGATGGTTGTTGAAGACAGAATAGCAAGGAAGACAGACCTATATTCTCCTCTCAGCTGAAACTCTTACAGTCTATAAGAGACTTATTTGTTGACCTTAATCAAAGAGAACAATGGTCAAAGATTTGGAATTTTATGACATCACTCTTCAATGTAAGCATCAAGTATGTGCTTTAAGGGTGATTTGCATGTGCTGAGGATCTTAACTGAAAATCTCCAAAATATTTAAAGAAAATTCAAGTAGAGAACAAGGCCACTAAAGCGGTAACTACATCTTGGCAATATAAATTTCTCAAAGTTCAATTCTCTACCTGCCAAGGTATTCTTTCAGCCAACTAAAACTTGCAGTGAGAAAATGTGGTCCTTCCAAGAGATAGGGTCTTTCAGATGGCTTTTCTGGAGGCTTGTTGCTGATTGCTTCAAAGATAGGTGAAAGGAGTGCAGAGGAGTGAGCTCCAGAATCTCTTTGGATCAAGATGAAATACTCAAGTATGTAAGAGAAATGGCAACAAGCGCCTCTTCCCTGTCTTGGAGCAAGCGTGCCTTCTTTGCTCACTAACAATCTACTGTTGAGTGCCACGGTGCTGTTTCATATCAAGATTTCAAAAAACATTACAAGCTGCGTAGGTATTGGAGGCTCAACCAGATGTGATGAAGTTTCCATTGTTCTACTTGGTGCATGGAAAATATTACTAATGGCTGGTGTCAGGGGAAGCTTAACTGACCCCAACTGGCCAAACTCATCTGGGTGCATTTCTTTAAATCAGAACCTTTAAATACTCTCTCCTGTTATTGCACAACCCCCTCTCCTGTTTTATGAGAAGTTGGACTATATAAAGCTCATTTTAGGCAAAGGGGAAATTCCATGACTGCATGAACAGGTGGGCTGGGGACCTAGGAGAGGGGCAGAATCTCTTTCCTGGAGTCTGAAATGTATTTACAGGTAATGGTTGACTGTCTTCAGACATAAAGATAAAAGACTGAAAAATTCCATCCAGTCTGTGTTCCTGCCATTAACTACACAAAGATTACAACACTTCACAGACCAAATTGAGTCAAACTTCACCTTCTATTATGATTTTTATTCACTGTCTCTGACACAGCAGCTGAAAAACAAGAAAGTGGTTAGGCTAAAGAGAGAAAAGACCTTTACAAAATAGACCTTTCTATTTATCTATGAAATATTTGACTTCCACAGATGTAATGTAGTACAGTTTCCAAAGCAATGCAGTGCTTACTACAGACATAGACCTTTTCATTTAAAAGACTTCAGAATGGAGCAAGGTTTTCCTCATGTTCTGTGACTCTCATGCATTAAAAATGTCCTTCATCACCTTTCATAAACTTGACCCTTTCTCCAATATTGAGTTTATCGAGACAAGGAGTTAATAATTAACTCAAAGGAAAGAAAAATAATAATAATGGCTATGTCTTCTCCTGAACTTTCCTTGTTAGAAAGGCGAGGGTAGAGACCCCTGAGCTTGCTGATACCTAAAACTTTGCCTTCAAGTTCAGTTTGAGAAGTCAGACCATGTGCTAGGGAGATAGCTCAGTGTGTAAAGTGCCTGCCACATGAGAATGATGACCTGATTTTGATCCCCAGAACCTGAAGTAGGCGGCTAGGGATGGTGCTGAGCACCTGTAATCCCAGAGCTGGATAGGTAAAGACATACAGATCTCAACGGTTTGCTGGACAGCCAGCCTAGCAAAGTCAACAGGATCTAGGTAAAGGTACCAGACCCTCTTCTCAAAGCCACAGTGAAGAACAACTAAGATACCAAATGTTGACCTGTATCACCTTCTCCTTCCCTTTCTCCCTCCCTGTTTCTCCCTGCTCCATGTACATATGCACACACATATTCACACAAAAGTTAGGCCAATAAAATGTGATGATCATTTCAGAAATGAACAGTGCTTTACTGAGCTCCTTACCACAAACACATATCTTAGATGACTGCTGGTTAATCTAGATTTTATTAAAGGGAATTCTGGACCTTCTTGCAACTAGCATCTAAGTGTTTCTTGATCATTTTTTTCAAATACTAAGCAAAACTCAGACATACCTGGATCCTGGAAGCTGGTTTTATACTATACATATGACAAGCAGCTCATTGATGGAAACTGTGTCAAAGAACAGCTCCATGGAGGCTTTCTTTGTGCATGCAGTCTCCCTTCTGATGTCCACTTGCTATATTTGCACTGGCATTTTAGTTGTTGGTGTTAACAAAGTGAGTCCTTGCAAACAATGCACCTTGCCAGATTGGGTAGTCCCTTAGAGACTTGCTTCACTATTATGCGAACTGATAGAGCAAAAGTGGAGGGGGATAGAGTGTCCACCCAGAGGGAAGCATCATCAAGCTGAAAGAACTGAACATCCTCACAAGTGGTTGGTCTGAATTTCACTGAGTCCTCCAGCACTGTTTAGAAATGACTAAAAAACCAAGGTTTCAGAGCCTGGAATAAATTTAACACTTCAGGGAATAAATGAATGTTGAATGAAGGGAAGCCTTCCTCTAAAGTACTGTGAGCAATTCCCAGAACATGATGCTGTCAGGGCTCACTGCAGAAATATGATGGTGCTCCTAATTTGCTTTAATTAGGAAAAGTAAACACCACCCTCAGCATGTCATCGTGTTTATATAGGAATCCAACCAGCTGACTGTCTGCTGGCACAGCTCTGGAACCACTCAGTTAAACAGTGGGGCACAATTGCTTTTTATGAATGAAATACCATTAGGATGGAGCCAGGAGGTTGGTTTTTTTTTGTTTTGTTTTGTTTTTTTTATGTTTCATTGGCTGTGACCATGCAAGGACAAGTGACCAAACACTGCACTTTCCAATTTTAAGCTAACCAATGATCATTTGCTTGGCTAAAGTATTTCAAGTCCTTCTTTGAAAGCATCGACTTCTTTGTTTACAAAGCATCCAATTTTGTAGAACTAAGACAACAGCGTCTCACGACCTTAACTCTTGTTAGGGGTCATCCTAGAATGAAAACATTGCTAAACTTTGTATAAAGCTGGAGGAAAACCTTGAAAGATTTCTTCATGTCACAGATTAAACAGTTGTTCACATTTCAAATGACATTGTTGAATATACAGACCTTCTCAGCAGCTTAGTTAAGTATTGTTTTGTTGCTACACCAACAAATCAAGAATCATAATTTGTATGTGTGTGTATAGATACATGTGTGTTGGCAGGTGTGTGTGTGTGTGTGTGTGTGTGTGTGTGTGTGTGTGTGTCTGTCTGTCTGTCTGTCTGTCTGTCTGACTGTCTGTCTATCTGTGTCTGTGTGTGTAGGCAGAGGATAACTTCAGGTTTATTTCTCAGGTGTCTACCTGTTTTAGGAGACATAATCTCTCACTAGCCTGGAACTCATTAAGTAGGCTGGGCTGCCTGGCTTGTGAGCCCAAAGAATCCCCAGTGCTGGGATTCCAGGCATGCACCATCACACTTGGCTTTTTTATGTGGTTCCTTGGCATCAAATTCAAAGTCCTCATGCTTGTAAGACAAGCATTTCCCTGACTGTGTCTCCCCAGCACCTACACAATTCTTTTGTTTAGTTCACATAGGACACTGGGGGATGAATGCAGGTTCTGTGAAGGAGTCAACCACTGAGCTGTGTCTCCAGCCTTGGATCACAGTTTGTAGCATTCAGGGGGAAAACTGATTAATTTTGAAGAAAATCACCACCACTTATATCAAAACTGTGCCTCATGTTGAAAATCTGGGGCCAGTTTCTGCTTCATGTTATCCTTTTATTAACTGGTTTTAGGAGTATGACAAATGACAGCCTTCCACATCTCATTTTTTAACATGAGAGTCATAACATTTTCCTTGAGCATAAATTTGTTACAACCCAAAGATCTATCCATCAACTTAACAAATTTAGCCACATCTTGCAGAATAATTCTCCAGTCAAGAGTGGACCACATATATCACAAGGATGATGGAGATTGTATTGTTTATCAATGCCCCTCCTGTTCTTAGTTTAAGTACACTATAATATCTATGCAACACTGAAATTTAGCAAGGAACTAATTCTCAAACACTATCAAGATTGTCAAAGGATGCTTCATAATACTGTTCCTTTAAAGTTCCTAATGACCCTTTGTAGCACAAATCTTAAAAGGTCATATTAAATAAAAAACATGGAGCCAGATATTGGAGTGAACACTGAAAGATCGAAGAAACAGAACAAGCCACAGCTGAGCTCACCTCGCCAATTCCTCAGTTGATCTTGTTTCCTCAAACTGGAAGCCTCTGAGTCCTCATCTGAATGGATCTCAGCTGAACTGCTGCAAAAAGCTTAAAAGCTTCTAATTCCTGGTCCTCACATCTTAATATACCTTTCTGCTTCCTGCCATAACTTCCTGGGATTAAAGGTATGTGTCACCATGCCTGGTTGTTTCCAGTGTGGCTTTGAACTCACAGAGATCCAGATGAATCTCTGCCTCCAGAAGGTGTGTGTACCACCATTTTCTGGTCTCTATTTCTATCTAGTGGCTGTTCTGTTCTCTGTTCTGTTCCAGATAAGCTTATTAGGGTGCACAATATATTGGGGGACACAATCTCACCACAACCATTCATCGTGTAGATCAGCACTAAGGAGAGTAAAGCCAACGAAAGCAAAAGCAAGAAAGAGAAATCAAGGTGCAACTGAGTAGCTCTCACAGGAGAGCAAGTGTAAGATTCTTGATGTCTACATAGTCTTCTGAGTCTATTATTTGCACATGGGCAATAGAGCTGTGTCTACCTTTCATTTTCAAATGTGAGAAAGGCATTTTAAGTATCTGTTGCAACAATGGCTAGCTAACACACACTATACACAAGGTCTAGCCATTATTAATATTGATATTAGCTCTTCCTGGGTGACTAAGTGCTACCTATATCTCAATATATACATACCTAAAACCAAACCTTTCCCTCTAAAGCATCATCATTTCTTATGTGTGTCCAACATCTATTAAAGTTTTCATGCTTGAAGTATAGTTGATCTTGCTTCCTTTTTACATTCCATCATAAACCATCTTTCTATACATGTTTCTCTCAATAACTGTCGTTTGTGTCTCTATTGTTTCTTGTTAGAGTTCCCTTCACCATTTTCTCTCCTAGTTTATCTCCAGTCTCTCCAACTGGTCAGAGTTATCCTCTCTCCATGCAATGCATATTACTTACTCAAATGCTGTAGCCAGGGCAGAAATGTAGACTTCACTTGAAAACATGAACTGGCGAGAGGATAGCCTAGAAATATGACTAGATTTGTTAAGTTTGGGTTTATTCCATTTCAATTTTCTATAAATGAGATAATTTACTGAGATAATCAGTTCTTATCTGAAGTCCCAGCAAAATAATTGACTGTGCTCCATTTATTTTCCAAACTTCCTACTTTGAATAATAAACCACATGATCACTACACATACACGCAAAATTTCATCTTAAAACTGAAAACCTAATTATGCCATTTTCCTGAGTAAAATCTTTAACATTTTCTACCAGTTCTTAGAAAAAAAGTGGAAGCTATTTGACCTGATTTTTAAAAACCTTGAATTAATTTTCTAGACTCTGTCTTACTTGCCAGGTTCATCTTGAGTAAACCTTCGAGCTACCTCACTTTCGAGGATGCTAAATGCATGCTATGATCATCCACATCTTTGTTTATTCTAATTTCTTAGTTAATTGTTTGTTTATCTCACAGAGTTTAAACTCTGAATGCATGGATTCTGTCCAATTGTTCACCATTACCCTCTCTATACACAGTGCATATTAGTCACTCAAATACTGTAGTCAGAGCAGAAACATAGACCTAACTTGCAAACAGGAACTGGAAGTTAAAGTAGGAGATGATAGCCTAGAAATATGACTTGTTTTTCAAATCAGGTGACAATTTGGGGTGCTGATTATATACCAAAAATGAAAATTATAAGTAAGAGCCCCAGGAAGTGAAAAATGGAAGCATTCATTATTTGTTTCCTCTTTTATTATTATAGATTCTCATCACAACTATGTCATTGGTAGACAGAAACTAACTATAATACTCTTGGGTCTCTTTGAATAATAGACACTCAGTAAAATAACACCATGAATATTGCATCATCACCCGATGTTTCAGTGCTGTATGATACGTTGTCATAGTATAAAAACTTAATAAAAAGAAACTACAGGAGATAAAGAGAATCTGCTTCTTATATTATAAAAATTCCATCATAGTTTGGTTTCCTGCTGCTGTGCTAAAATACTTGAAAGCTACTTAAGGGAGAAAGGGCTCAACTGGTTCCCAATTCCAGGTTACCATCTACCACCGAGGAAAAGCCAAGGCAGCAGGAACGGAGAGCAGCTAAGCCCATTACATCAACAGTCTGAGAGCAGGGAGCCGTGGATTGATGTATGACTTAGCGTGATGCACCCAGCTCACATGCTCCACTCTAATGCAGTTCAGAATCCCTTGCCTAGGAAACAATGCTACCTACAATGGACAGGTCATCATGGCTATATTTAGAAATATATATGTATGTACATATACATATATTCATGTAAATAACAATCAATTTTTTAAAAAGAAGCCATAAATTTGAAAGAAACCAAGGAGGGATGTAGAGGAGGGTTTGGAGGGAGGAAAGGAAAGAGAAATGTAGTAATTATATAATAATCTCAGAAAAAATTTTAAAGACTTTTATATGTTCCATGAGAAATGCCAGAATATTTATCTTTGATTTGTCTCTGCTATGGCTCTGATGAGACCATATTTACTTCAATCATTTTCAGACTCCAAACTCTGCCTTTTATTGGCTAGGAGTCCAGTAGCCAGACAGTAAGTGGATACCAAAAACTCTTCCCAGTATTAATCATCCAGAACCCTGTACTACTGTAAAGCCCATACATTTCCAGTTACAAAAGTAAATACTGCTGGTAAAAGAACAGCAGTAACAAAAAGATCTCTCTGCATGTTTCCTTCTGAAGCATCTGCCCAGCTGACCACGGTACTGGGAAAGGTCAGTCTTGAAAGAGCACTTCTCTCTAACGCCAATCCATTTGTATGACATCAGTCAATTATTCATCATTTTGAAGCACTCAGAAAGCCCAGAAAGTAGATGGTATGCCAAGTTGCATTTCAACATAAGAAGAACATGTAAGTTCCCCCTTTTTCTATTCAATATTTCTCCCACATGAATTTGTACATTAACAAAATAATCATCCCTGGTGATATTGAGGCCAAAGCTACCAATGTAAGAAGTAATAGTACCAATATTAACAAAAAAAAAACGCAAAAATAACCTCCTTTCTATGCTTTTGAGTAAATTGGAAAAATATCTGCATTTTGGATATATAATTCTTTTACATATATTTTACCCAGATAAACACACAGTCAGCTGTGGGTTTTTAAAAAAGAATATTCATGAAATACCACAACATCTACAGTGTCTACTTCCAGACCATGTTCATAAATCTCAAAAAAAGGAAAAATACTGTAACCATGTGTGGTAGTTCTCACTCTGTCTACCCCTTTCTGCTATCAAATATCAATCTATTTTCTGCCTCAAAGGTTGACTTCTTGGATATTTTCCATGAATGAAATCATGTAATAGTTTAGTCCTTTGTACCTAACATTTTCATTTATCATGATTATCTTAAGAATTCCTTCACTTTGCAGTATATATCAAAATTTCATTATTTTAATCACTAAATAATATAATATAATATTCTATTATATGGATACATCACATTTGTTTATTTCGGTTGGTTATTTTCCTATTAAGGATATGACGAATAATGGGGGTATAAATATTTGTGTCCATATTTTAAGTATGCATAATCATTCAATTTCTTTGGGGTTTATACCATGGAGTAACATTGTTATAAGATATAGTGACGTTACATTTTACTTTTGAGAGACCACTAAAGTGTTTTCCATAGCAGCTGCACCATTTTGCATGACTACCAGCAATATATACATGTTGTAATTCATTCCTTCCACATCAACAATATTTTTAGTTTATAATTATCCTGTGACTTTGAAATGGCATTTCATTGTGGTTTTAATGTAAATTAAATTTTTTCTGATGAAAAGTGTTGTGCTACTTTCCATTACTTTTCTGATCATTCAAATATCTTCTCTGTAGAGCCATCTATTCAGTTATATTCACCTTTCTATTCCTTCATTAGAATTTATAATTTTTTGTAATATAATTTTAAGTTTTTTGAGACCATACACACATATGATGTATTTTGAACATATTCACCTCCTTTACCTCTTACTTCATCTCCTATCCCTTCCCAAATACACACCTCACCCCCATCAACTTCTTGTCATCCTGACCCCCTCCACCTCCCCTTTTAATGTCCTACTGTAGTGGTTCTCAATCTGTGGGTTGCAAACCCTTCGGGAGTCAAATGACCCTTTCACAGGGATCACCTAAAACCATCAGAAAACTTAAGATGTTTGCATTATGATTCATAACAGTAGCAAAATTATAGTTATGAAGTAGCAATCAGAATAATTTTATGGTTGGGGGTCACCATAACATGAGGACTACAGAATTAGGAAGCTTGAAAACCAATGCTCTGCTGAGTGAAATTAGTGCTGACTATATGCTCATGGGCATGGAGCTATTCAGTAGAGCATGGTCAACATACCAGGGTCCATACCACTAATAAAGCTTACTTTCTCACCCCCAAGAAACCACCAAATGTCAGTAGCTCCATGGGTAGATGTGTCTGCTTATAGCCCCTCTCCTCCCCCTGTGTTGCAATGTTGACTGTCTTGATCTTACACAGGGTCTTATTTAGGCCACCATTACTTCTATCAGTTCATCAATGCACTGGTCTTATCCTGTACAGAACAATTCATTTGAATCTGGTCCTCCATGACCCCTGGGTTTTATAATACTTCTACCCCCTCTTCTGTGTTGTTCTATGAGCCTTAGAGGGAGCCTTTTATTCTTAAGTTATAAGATTTCTTTGTAGACTAGGATAGTCTTAAACTCACCTGACTCTGCTCCCAAGTTCTGGGGTTAAAGTCTTGTGACACCAGCACAGGCTCCAACAAATCCCTCCCCTCAGACCTCAGGGAATTCCACAGAAGGGGAGGCAGAAAGATTGTAAGAGTCAGAGGGGATGGAGAACACCAGAACAAGCCCCTCTGAATCAACTAACCAAGGCGCATACAAACTCACAGAGGGTAAAGCAGCAATCCAGGACCTACATGGGTCTGCACCAGGTCCTTTGAATATATATTATAGGTATTAGCTTAGTAGTTTTATAGAACTCCTCACTACAAGGGTTTCAGACTCTTGTGCCTACTCATATGACTCTTTTCCTCCTGTTGGGTTGCCATGTCCAAGTTCTATATGGTAGTGTTTCCTTCATTGTACTGTATTTTATTTTGTCATGTTTGGTTGTTATCTCTTAGAAGCCTGTTCTTTTCTAATGAGAGATGAAAAAGATGTAGATTCAGAGGGGAGGACAGGTGGAGGGGAACTGAGAGGAGAAGAGGGAGAAGAAACTATAATCAGGATATATTATATGATAAAAATAATATATTTTCAACAAAAGGAAAAATGTAATAAACCTTTGAAAAATAAACAATAATACCAAAATTTTAAAAATTTATATATTTTGCATGTTTGTTACCTGTCTACCCCATGAAACACACTATTTTTGACATAAGCATTGCACTATGTTATCCAAGATTTTCTTGGACTCCTGAACTCAAAAGTTCCTCTTAAGTCAATCCCTCAAAGTATCTGAATACAGCTATCCTGCCACACCCAGCTGTCTCTTTTCATATTTGTGATTTGTAATTATTTTTCTCTTGTTATATGGATTACTTTTTCACTGCTTTCAGGTTATCATTTAAAACATAAAGTCTTCTATTTTATTAAGTCCAACTTATCTATTGTGTCTGTCTATACTTTTGCTGTCACATATAAGAAACAGAAATGGGAATAATAGATTAGCAGTTCAGAGTACTGTTTGCTCTTCCAGAGTGTGGTGGTATTGTGTTCCCCAAAATATTGTGTACCTTAATAAACTTATCTGGAGTTAGAGAACAGAAAAGCCACTAGTTAGGCAGTGATAGCACACGCCTTTAATCCTAGCATTTCAGAGGTAGAAATCTCTCTGGATCTCTGTGAGTTCAAGGCCACATTAGAAACAGCCAAGCATGGTGACTCATGCCTTTAATCCCAGAAATCCAGCCTTTAATCCCAGAGAGTGGTGGTAGAAAGCAGAAAGATATATAAGGCATGAGGACCAGAAACTAGAGGCATTTTGGCTGGTTAAGCATGTGGCTGGTTAAGCTTTCAGGCTTTGGAGCAGCAGTTCAGCTGAGAGCCATTGGGATGAGGACACAGAAGCTTCCAGTCTGAGGAAACAGGACCAGCTGAGGAACTGGAAAGGTGAGATAGCTGTGGCCTGTTCTGTCTCTCTGACCTTCCAGTATTCACCCCAATAACTGGCTTCGGGTTTGATTTTATTAATAAGAACTTTTAAGAATTCTGCTACACCAGAGGACATAGTTTTGATTCCCAGCATCCATTTGGCATCTCACAATCATTTGTTACTCCAGTATCAGGGAGGCTGATGCTTTCTTCTGGCCTCCAAAGGCACTGCATGCACATGGTGCATGAACACACATGTAGGCAAAACACTCATACATATAAAAAGAGTTTTTTTAAAATAGAGATAGAATGGCTTCATCTAAGCTCAGAATGCTTTTACTTATTTTTCTAAGAGCTTGATTGTTTTATTTTTCATAATTAGCTCCTTTAGCCATGTAGAATTAATTTTAAATATGTCATAAGTAAGAATCCAACATCAGGTTTTTTTTCCTTATGTGAATATCCAGTTATCCTAAGTACCAGTTTTGAAAATATTCTTCCTCTTCATGGGTATCCTGGTCAGACATTTTCTTAGTTACTGTTTCATTGCTGTGAAGAACGACACCATAACCAAGATGGTTATAGAAGAAAGCATTAAACTGGCAGTTTGCTTACAGTTTCAGAGGATTAATCTATGATCATTATAGATGGGAGCCTCATGGCAGACAGGCATGGCATGAGCAGTAGCTGAGCACTTACACCCTGATCTGCAGCAGGAGGTAGGGAGAACAAGTGGAATGGGCCTGGAATGAGACGATGAGTATATGAGTATATGCGGGTCTTTCTCATTCAAACTACCAGAGACATCAACTTTATACTATAAATTAAAGGAGTTGTTTGGGGCTATTGCACTGACCCAAATCTCCACTCATGTGGTAGACACACTGTCCTGATTATTGAGTGAATCAGGTCTTGAAATTAGAAAGCTTTATTTCTTCAGCTCCATTCTCCTCCAAGATCTTTGTCTATCTTTGGTTCCTTGTATTTTCACTAAAGTTGCAAGATTAATGTATGCTTCTAAAAAAAATGGCAGCTGGTATTTACATGAAGATTGTGCTTCATTTGTAGATAGATTTCAGGTTTTGCCATCTTAAGAATTAAATATTCCAATCTATCATTAAATAAGATAATAATTTTCCAAGTATTTGACATCATTTTTCAACAAGTGTTTTGACATGGCAACCTATGATTTCTGAGAGGAGCATTGTGTGCCATGTAGGATAATCACAACCACCCACCCCCTTAAACTCTGTATGCGTTGTTTTCTTCTATGTAAAAGTTTTTCCGTAATGAGCTCAGCCAAACTAAGAGAGCTATATCACATACCTTCAGGGTGGAAGTATTGTAAAAGCCAGAGGTTTGGGAAGACTGACTGAAACAGTGTCTTCTCAAAATCACGGGTCTGCTGCTCTCATCCCCTGTCCCCATCAGCTCACAGCAGCCGTGGTTGCCTCCCCAGGACCTGTACAGGATCAAACTGATGAACATTTCAACACAGATGGGGGAGGGGCTCTTGTCCCCCCCCCCATGACTTAGAGCTATTAGCCATTAATGCCTTGTGGGGGGAAGGAGAGTCAGTTTTCTTCTGGCTTGTGGCCCCTAGTAGGTTGGCATGTTCCAGTGAACATCCCCACATCTCTAAACACAGGGGCAGCACTTGGTGGGATATTTAGGAATAGAGAGAAAGAGGACAGGAAGTTGAGTTGCTAGGGGAAATCCAGGAGAGATGGTAAGGAGAAGTACTCGGGAAGGAGGGCTGGAAATTGCAGATCAAAATTCCGTATACATATAATTGCAGAAGTAGTCAACAAACTACTGGCAAGTCATCCCACAACCTATAAAAAGGACTGTATCTTAAGTGCAGCTGAGATTTACCCCGAGGACACAAGGGGTTCACTGCATGAAAATCAAACCACACAATATATCACACCAGCAGAATGGAGGGGAAAATTCAGGAACTAGAGAAAGAGAGTAGTTAGAGAAGTAGAATGAAAAGACAGAGCTGTTTTAATCAAGATAATGAGAGTCATTCCCTGTGAGAAAATGGAATTCTCAATTTCATTACAATTTCAGCCACAAGAAGAAACATCACAAAGGCTCAGAATTAAACCTGTTCTTTGATGTCACACTTGTGGTGATATATTGTGTATCAAATAAAGCAAATAAAGCAGTGGTGGCACACACCTTTAATCCTAGCACTCGGGAGGCAGAGGTCCGTCTAGATCTCTGTGAGTTCAAAGCAATCCTGGACTACATGAGATTAATCAGTCTAGGAGAGAAACAGAGCCAGGCAGTGGTGGCACACACCTTTAATCCCAGTACTTGGGAGTCACATGCCTTTAATACCAGCACTTGAGATCTCAAGATTTTGCTACCAGTATTTGGGAAGCACACATGCCATTAATCCCAGCACTAGGAAGGAAATGAAATGGCTGGGCAGAGAAAGGTATATAAGGCATGATGAGATAGGAACAAGGACCGCCTTTTCAGCTGAGGACTAAGAGACTTTCAGTCAGAGGACTGGTGGAGACAGAGTCTTGCCTTTCATTTGGGCTGAGGATTTGCTAGTGGTAAGAAGTTTCTCTAGCCACTTGTTCCTTTGTCTCTCTGATCTTTCAGCATTTACCCCAATATCTGCCTCTGGGTTTTTTATTATAAGACCATTTAGGATTTGTTCAACACACACTGTCTTAGTTAGGTTGTCTACTGCTGTGAAGAGACACCATGAGCATAGCAATGAAGGAAAATATTTAACTGGGGTGGCAGCTTACAGTTCCCTCTGTATTCAGTCAATTATCATCATGGCAGGGAGCATGGCGGCCTTCAGGCAGACGTGGTACTGAAGAAGATGCTGAGTGGAAAAGGAGCTACATCTTTGATTCCCAAGACATCAAGAAATGTTCACAGACACTGGGCATGGCTTGAGAATATATGACACCTCAAAGCCCACCTCCACAGTGACAAACTTCCTCCCACAAAGCCACACCCCCTAGTAGTGCCAGTCCCTATGAGCTTATGGGGGCAATGACATTCAAACTTCCACACACACTCAAGGTGAAATTTCTTCCAGGAATTAGAGAGGAAATAATAGAGAGATGCATTTCATTAATTACTTTCATCTGAACATTTTGCTACTGAAAAAGCAGCCCTCTGAGATAGCATGAACTTTGTTCTAAGCAGTGAAAGTAGCTTTGTTCCTGGAAAGTTCTATAAATTTCCTGATGGGAGATGTATGCTTAAGAATCATTTTAGATCCTACCCTAGTTAGCATTTAATGGTCAACTTGGCACAGCTTAGAATCACCTGAAAAGTCACTCAATTGAGTGATTTTCTTCATCATGTTGGTCTGTAGGCGTGTCTGTAACTGATTGTCTTGGTTATTAATTGATTTTGATGAACCCCACCCACTGTAGGCAGTACCATTCCCTAGGCAGATGGTCCTGGACTGTATAAGAAAGCTAGCCAAACTGAACCTGTGAGCAAGCCAGCAAGCATGTTTTTGCTCCACAGTTTTTGCTTTAAATCCCTGATTGAGTTCTTATTCTCCCTTCTCTCAATGATAAACTGTGACCCAGAAGTATCAACCAAGTATACTCTCCCTTCTTCAAAGTTGCTTTTGATCAGTGTTTGATCACAGCAACAGAGAGGAAACTAGAACACATAGGTCCATAAAATTAACACTATAGTCTAGCAATATCATCATATTTAATAATTTTTCAGAAATTCATTTGCTTGAGCCTCACTGTTTTTAGGTTAATTTAATCAAAATACTTCTTAATCAGAGATATTTACCAATATTCATATGTGCTTTTGTTATTAAGAAAAACAAATAATTTTCCTCTCCCATACATACTAAGGCATAGCCAGTTTCATAGCTTGGAAAACGTGTAGCTAACATGTCTAGGGAAGAATAGAATAAAGCATGCTTCTAACCCCAACTGTTCAGGATTTAAAATCAAGTCAGACCTTTGCGAGGGGTGGGGGTGGGAGTTCAAGCTCACCTACTTCATAAAATGCAACTTCCTATTTTTAGAGGATAAAAGACTTTGAAAGTCACAAGGATATGGTTCAACAGGCACCCAGCACATCAAATAACTTTAACAAATCCTGTTTGGTGAGTTAAGTGTCAAGGAAGCAGGAACATATGGATTGTGTTTCCTTTAAAATACACACAGGTTTACTAGAAAAAGAAGAATTAAAAAAAAAATAGCTGACCCAGAATGGTTCTGGTTTTTTGAACATAAAGCTTTTGGAAAACAACTCATGGTGGTTAATGCACCTTAAAGCCACTCTGCCTTTCCTGCAGCAGGAGTGTGCTGGATTCCAAGTCAGTACAACGCAGTTTCTGCTGGATTATTGACAACTTCTTTTGTCACACATGCCACCTTGGAGGAATTAAGAGAGAAAATGTCTAACAACCGAACAGGTTTGAACTTGTCTAGAGAATGCAGACCATCTAGGAGCCTATTGTCAGCAAGTTCGGGTTTCTTGGTCCTCATTCCTGGCATCCACAGCACTCTGATGTGGTCTGTGGTCATCTTAAGTCACAGTTCTAGAAAAGATCCTCCCCACCCCCTTTCTTCCCATGACCACTATTATTGTACAACACCCCCCCACCAAGTCAAAAGGGGAGAGGGGGCAGGGAAAGTAACATTTCTAAAATGGTTTTTAAGCAATTGTTATAATAGAACTCATTTAGGAAATGAGGACGTTGATAAATCATATTCCCAGGCTTAAATCACTGTGTCATTCCTGGAGATACAATGAGGCTTTTTACCTAGCATTGTGTTCTAGGAAATGACAATTCCAGACAAGGAGCTAGAGACTCAGCTCCCCAGCAAGGCTCAGTGGCTGAGCATTAGTCAGAGGAGATCCGGACTCTGTGAGTCAAGCCTTCTGACTGTGGCAGGAAGTTGTCTTAACCACTATCCCAGATCTCCTTAGGCTCACATACATGCAAGTTGCCACATACAGCAAAATAATGCCAAATGTGGGTCATCGGAGATCTCTGGGTAATGCTGCTTCTTCAGTGGCAGGTCTAAGCTTCCCTAACTGGGTTTATTAGGCAGAACCTGTCTTCTTTGAGATGTTAATTTTAGAGGCAGTGCAGCAGACACTGCTCAACTTTCTTCAGTCTCTAAAATGCTTCCTTTTAAGGGTATGATCTACTTTCACTTCCACTACCTCAATGCTAATTGTGAAGTCTGATTTCTACCCATCCCATGAAGGGACACTTTCTAGTTTAATAACCAAAGTGCAAGCCAAGTACATCACCCTCCACTAGTTCCTTCTCTCCCAGTATACAGCAATCTAACTGTTTAAGCCATCAATCAGGTTCCCCAGGAAGGGTTCAGTATATTGAAATGGAAGGAAGCCTTTGCATGTTCAGTTATAGGAAATAATAAAAAAAGAATTAAAAGGGAATTTATATGTGATTGGAGATGTATTTAAATGCTGAGGCTGAGCAGACCAGCCACTCTTTGCAGGGCTCTGGGCATGGGTGGTAAAGCCATGGGGTATCTATTGTTCTTGCTGTCCATGTACTGCCTGAATCTTAGCATCCGTGCTTCTGACTTTCAGATTTTCTGCTTGGAAGTCAGCAAATGGGGGGTGGGGGGTGGCAATGGGTGGCTTACTGCATTTTTTTAAGATTATGAAATATCTTACAGCTTATTAAAGTCACTTGTCTATCTCCAATCAGTTCAAGACCTCAACCTTTCTCATTAGTTAGTTTTGCCTTGCTCATTCCTAGTCTGTAATTTCTTTCCTAGGGGATTCGTCATCAGATCCCCACACCTTCAGACCCAGACCCACCTCTCGGACTTTGCATGTGCAGTTCCCTCTTCCATGCTTTTTTGCCTGATGGATATAGCAAACATTTGCTTCCACTTGCCTCCTTGTGCATTAAGCATTTAACAAAATCAGCTTCTCCCATTTCCTCAAGTCCCTTCTCTCCTCTGCTGGCATTCCCTTACTAGATGTTTCACTTCATGACATATTGTTTGTCATAAGTGCCGGAGCCTGCATGCTACAATGCCGGCCAGCCTAGCAAGATGTGCCCACTGTTGCGATAGTGGCATGACTGTCGTGGGGTCAAACTACTGCTTTCTGGTTGTATTTGAGCCTTGCTGCACAGGAGGGACTTTATGCCTAGCCTTGTAAACATGATCAACAGCTCATGACTAGGGATATTATAGGCCCTAAGTTGAAACTTATAATTTTGTTCTATAGTCATGGTGTCAAATTGCCTTAAAGGTATTTCTATTCTTACTCATAGATTTGTTCTGCATTCAACTTGGACAGAGAAGCTTCTTCTTGCAGTGGAGAACAGTTAATGCAGAGACATAATCTATTCAAAATGCCAAGTATATGTAACTATGAGTGCTCATTTGTGGATGAATCATATAAATTAATAATGCTCCCTCTATCCAAGGCTCAGCAAACATCTTGGAAGAGTGGGCTGAAAGAATGTAGAAGCTGGTGGATGAGAGGAAAGCTGTGAAATGCGGACTTCTAGACGTGGTGTGTTCGTAGTACACACCAATTCACAGCGGCTATGGTTACATGCATAAGACCTGCATAGTATTAACAGCCAGTCCCAATTCTGACAAAAGTAAGGGAGGGGCTCCCAAGGCCCTACCCTTAGTGACAAGCTACTAAATAGTAGATGGATGCTGAGGGAGGGTCACTCTTCTTTGAGGATACCTATGCCTGAGTGAATAGCCCCACAGCCATATGCCTATGGGCAACATTAATTAGATATTTCTGTTTTGGTATTAGAACCTGATAATGAGACAAATTAAGAAGCTAAATGACCAGCAAAGTAGAAAATTAATATGTTTTCTAAACTTTCAAGCTTATGGGGTATGTGCTCCATACAATACATGTGATCTCATCTAAATCAGCCCATGTACAAATAACATGTATTGAGAAGAGTATTCTTTTTAACTATTATATGCCACAGAAAACTTTTAATGTTTTGTTGAAGTCAAGAGAAAGAAAGACAAAAATAAAATTATAAATGTAAACACGAATCTTTAGTCCTTATTACAGAATTACTTCCATAAGAGGCTCCCAGCAAGTCATTAAACAAACCTTTTATGTTTTGTCATTTTTATGTCCTTGAAATAACATTTTCCTTAAGTAGAATCATTGTGTCACTCATCCAAACAGGGAGGAGATTATCTCATCATGTCAGATGCATTGTATGCTCTATGCAGACAGAGCTCCAGGACCTGCAGGCAGTTTGCAAGGGAACAGGCGAATGAACAGCAGCCTCTAAGATGCAGCTTGGAGCTTTAAGAACAGATCACATGGCAGCTTAATTCCTTCTTGCACACTTTCATGCAGGCTGCTACAATATGGGACAAGCTCGTGACATGCCTTTGATCTCAAAACATATCTTGGGCTTTTATATACCCTCAGGTAACTTTTGTTAAAAATGGTAATATAAAAGAAAGAGAGCTGAGGACTCTAGCTCCGAGCAGAGACACGGCAACAACTCCCCACCATGCCATGCAGTTGGCACAGGCAGAACCCAACTAGGAGCAGCCTGGGGACTCTAGCTCCGGGCTCTGACACAGCAACAGCTCCTCATCATGCTTTGTGGCTAGCAAGGTGGGATGGGGGGGGGCAAGACTCAACCATATGACATTCGAGGACTCTGGCCCCGGCCGAGACACAGCAACAGCACCCTGCCATGCCATGTGGCCAGCAGGAGCAGCACTTAAGGAGTGAGTGAGTACAGAGTGGCATTATGGGGCACAGAGTACAGAATGTGCACGGGAGAGAGGCAGATTTGAAGAGGTGAGGGAGGTGAGGAACGTATTAACACGGATGCCCTACAGCCACTCAGGGCCAGATAGTTGTCTGGGTCTGGACTGCTGCCAAGCACCATGACTTGATCTGTGACCCTGATGAAGGCAGAGACAATAGGGCTGTACAGAGTTGGTCCTGCCCCTCACTGGCTGAAGCACTCAGGAGAGAGGACCCTATACCTCACCTCTGCAGTACAATAGAGCTGATCTTGTTCTCAGGGGCATAGGCAAGCTGGCCCTGAGGGCGCGAGAATGCAAGAGCATGTTGTGCTCTCTCGTCTGCCGTGTTGTGACATGGATGAGGGAAAGTTGCCCTCCTACCCTCATTCCTCAACAGCTGTAGCAAATGGGGGACCACACCCAACCTCTTATAGGCTTCAACACTCGGGAGAACAGGCCCACTGCCTCACCTGGGCAACACAGTAGAGTTGACCCAGTAAACAGGGGCACCGATGACCCAGCCCTAAGGGCATGAGAAGGTATTGATGGTACTGCTTCCCTGCCTGTGGTGTGGTGGTGGGGATGAGGGAAAGATGCCTTCCCCTCTTGACCCTGCCACCTGTGGTGGGTGAGGGAGCTGACCCTTTCCCATACTAGCTACAGTACTCGGGAAAAGTGGCCCCTGCACCTCGCCTGGGCAGCACAATAGAGCCAACCCTGTTGGCAGAGGTGTGGGTGACCCAGCCTCCAAAGTTGTGAGCATTGGAGAATTGTCCCCATTACTGATCTGTCTTGTGGTGACATGGGTAATGGAGAAATGCCCTCCCCCATCAACACCTGAGTCAGGTGGGAGAGCTGGCCTGGAGGAGACTTGTCTCTGCCCCCTATCCGTTGCAACATTAGGGTGAGCAGGCCCTATACCTCTCCTGGGCAAGCACAAGAGATCCAAACCTGTTGTTGGAGGTGTGGGTGAGCCAGCCCCGAAGTTGTGTGGGAAAGTTGTTCCCACTGCTTGTCTGTCATGCAGGGATGGCGTGGGTAGGGTAGAGATGCATCCCCTTACCCCTTACCCCTTACTACCTGTGACAGACTAGCAAGCTTGTTCTCCCCCTTACTAACTGCACCACTCAGGAAGATGGACCCTCCACCTAGCCTGGGCAACATAGTAGAGCTGACCCTGTTGGTAGAGGTGTGAGTGAGCCAGCCTTGAAGTTGTGAGCATGAGAAGTGTCCCCATTACTCATCTGGCATGTGGCAGCATGGGAGGGGGAGAGATGCCCTCCCCAACCCCTGCCATCAACACCTGAGGCAGATGGAAGAGCTGGCCCCTGAGGTCCTAAAAGCGGGAGAGCTGTCCCTGGCCCTCATCCACTGCAGCACTCAGGATAGAGTGCTGATAGAGCTGGCCCTGAAGATGTAGGTGTGGGAGAACTGACCTGAGGATGTGAAAGTGGAAAAACAGGCTGTGCCCCTTGCTCATCACTGCAAGGGGAAAATTAGCCAGAGCAATGCTGGAGAGCTCACCCTGGGGGTGAGGACAGGGGAGGCTGGCAGGCTGACCAATCCTGCACTACCCAGGTGACCCCAACATTTACCCAATCTGTGATCTGCTGGAGTACAGGGGTAGGGGGTTGGAGGTAGGGTCAGTCCGGTGGATCCAGAACTGCAGGATCTCCACAACACAAGGCAGCAACAGGATGTCGAGGAAGAGCCTCAGTGAGGCCCTGCATCGCTGGTGTACTAGAGTCCAGGGGCCTTGAACCAGGCCAATGCTTCTGCCTGCATGTAAAAACGTATGTGTGGTGGTATTCTAATTGTACTGAAATGTGATTTTGATTGTATGTTAATAAATAAAGTTGCCCGGGGGTCAGAGCTATTAGAGCCATAGCAAGAGTGTGGGGGTGGTGGCACACGCCTTTAATCCCATAGATCTCTGTGTGTTCAGGGATACAGCCAGCATTGGAGACATATGCCTTTAAGACCTAGGGGGCTGTACATTCAGACAGTGACGAGGTAGTCACGTGTTTGGGTTTACAACCAATGAGAAGGCAGAACAACATACTATAAAAGAAACGAACAGACAGGATATAGCTCTCTTTCGGGAAGCTGGGACACCACAGGCGGAAGGGTGAGATTTTAGCTCTGAGCTCTGACCTCTCGGCTTTCTCTTTTACATTGTTTCTGTGTTTCTTGTTTAATAAGATGGTTGGTTACATCAATATGTATGGATAAAGGGGTTTACTGCATGACTCACTGTGTCACACTGCAGCTTCCATGATGAGATTTTCCCTTTGTTCTCCCCCCTTTTTTTCCTTAAATTTTATTTTGTTTTATTCTTGGGAGGGGGAGATGGGTGGAATGGGGATGCATGATGTGAAAACACAAAGAATAAATAGAAAGAAAGTTAAAGAAAGAAAAAATGTAATTTTATTTCTGTTCCAGAACAGTTCTAAATAATAATAATTATAAATGTGAACTAATACGTAATGTTTGCTAGGCAACATAGAGGGAGAAGAAAGAGAGAAACAGAGAGAGGAGAGAGGAAAAATAAAGAAAAATAGGAAATACATAGTGTATAATAATAAATAAAAATATAAATTAAAAACATGTAATGTAAATATATATGTATATATGTACATACACACAGAACATGCATTTTTCTCCATTTTATAGATGAAAATACAACCTCATACAGAGACTTGGCCCAAAGTCAGAGTGATCTCTTGTATTACTGACATTTAAACCTGACCTTCCTAGTTCCATAATTCATGTTCATACCAATATGATGCAATGCCATTATTATTTTAGAAATGTATAAACTCATTAACATTTAAACAAATTAGTCTTAAGTTTTATGTTCCTTGCATTTTTTATTACACATCAACACAAGCTTAACTGATCCAAATCTACTCACCTTTATCAGCTAACTTTGCTTCTGCTATTAATATGTTATTAATTTTTGGAGACCATTACATGTGCTTTTGTTATTGACAGTGGTAAAATTTCTGAGAAACAAAAATATACTCTTAAAAATATCTTTTAGCAATATGGTAGCATGAGCACATCTTCCCACAATGTTGGTAAAGTTGGTGGATTATAACTGCAAGCAATTATAACCTTGGTCTTTCCACTCTGACTAGTCCTGTTAGTTGATGTTGATCACCCAAGTAAGAAGACTAAATCAAAATATGTTTATGTGGGTCAGTGGGGTCTCTAGAGATGCTTTACAGACATGCCAATGTATAATTAACTGATTGTTATTCTTCATGGAGGTATGCAGGATATCCTGCCTGAAGAAGGGCTCTGAGAAAATCCCCACATTTATGCTGCTGGTCACACAATATTATCACATGAGGGGTAAAGACAGTGTTTAGAGGGGCAGAGCCAAAAGATAGGCTTTGCAAATTATATAACTCACACATGAAAGAAAATTTGATAGACATAAAACAAGTCTAAAATGCATGTGTTTTATTAAAAATTAGTTAGAAAACTGGAATGAAGTTGCAAATAACCAATAGCAGTTATTAAGCACTCACTAGCAACTTCTTTCACCTGGTGTGGTAATTAAGGGATGGAAAAGAATGAACCGCCAGATTATTTCAGAATGTCGTTGGAAACTAATACAAGCAGCAAAGGCTAGATTAGCTCAAATCCTCAAGAAGAGCTGGCCAACAATGATAGCTTTTTATGTGTGGGAACCTACCTGTCTGGGCAATAGAGGACAAGGTTGGGCAATGATGAATGACTCTTATGTAGAATATTGAGGCTGAATGTGTTTTGGGAAAGTCACACAAACTCACCCAACAGATGAAGATCAAAGAGGCCCAAGCTCATGACGGCATAGGATGTCAATTGAGTGCTAGAACAATGTTAGAGATAGCTTTCACTCGTTCATGCTTCATAGGAGACAAAAATCCTTCAGCAAATACAAAACGGGTGTCAATTTTTAATGTGTTGAAGTAGAAGATTATAGAGCTTCATTTAAAGCATTTGAAAAGATTTGAGTTTTACTACATAAATGAATAAGACTCACTAAAGCTGTCACTCAAAGCCTGGAGATGGCCATAGGCAAAGAGGAAGGGAAATACTCATCAGTTTCCAGGTACTTAGGATAAAAGATCCTATGCCTATGAGTTCATCTCTCATCTCCTCCTTAAAACGGTTGTTAAATGTTGAAGATCTATGAAGATGGAGATTAAGCAGCTCTGCTCCAATTCAAGTCAGACTGTAATGCCTGAAGATAAGAAAGAACAATGTCCAGCATTATCTAGATCAATGGTGCAGCCCAGCCCTGGCCAGCCTTGACTTACACTGCACAAAAAAGCCCTTTCCTCATAGTATCTTCCTAACAAAGGACAAGTAAACCTTTTGGGAAGTGACATTATATCCAATGTCCAAAGATCTTAATTCTAAATAAAAGTAAAGTTTAAAGACAAATAAACAGATAACTAATAATCAAAAGAAACATTAAGCAAAGTAAGAGCTGATATTTTCCAGACACTAAAATTTGTACATAGGGATATTAAGTACAATTTATAACTTGTAGAAAATTTTAATATGATTATATCAAAATATAGGAAATGGTGTTCAAAATAGTTAAGAAGAGGGAGAATTGAAGCAAAACTTGGCAAAAATGTACATTCTAGAAGTGAATTTTTAAAAGTAATATCTGACCCCCTCCTCCCAAAAAAAAGAGCACAGTAGAACTGTCTGGGCAGCTTAAAACAACAGCAAAAGATTGGTGAACTCAAAAATTCAAAGACTCCTTTTTATCTAGCTAAATATCCACACTGCAGAATAAGGGGTGGGGGGTGTGCAACGGAAGCTAGAAACAACAAATAATTATAAAAATGTTTACATGGGAGACAGTTAAGTTTTACCATGTTAAAACTAATTTCTAGAAAGGAATTCAGATGGATTCAGGAAAAATTTGAAGAAATAATGATGGACTTATTTTGAAATTGACAAAAATGATTATAGATTCATAAATTCAACAAAGTTCAAGGAGAACTCTGTCTTTTTCACACACACACACACACACACACACACACACACACGAGAGAGAGAGAGAGAGAGAGAGAGAGAGAGAGAGAGAGAGAGAGAGAGAGAGAGAGAGAGAGACTCCACTAGGTAAACTTAATTTTGAAAAGCAAAGATAAGTTGGGCCTGGTATACAGACCTATAATCTTGGCTACTTAGGAGACTAAGGCGGGAGAATCACAACTTTAATGCTTACCTGAGCTAGAGAGTGATTTAAGCCTGTGCAATTTTGTGACACCTGTCTCAAAAATTAGAAAGTAGAAAGAAAGAAAAAGAGAAAAAAGAAAGAGAGAGAGAGAGAGAGAGAGAGAGAGAGAGAAAGGAAGGAAGAAAGGAAGGAAGGAAGGAAGGAAGGGAAGGAAGGAAAGAGAGAGAGGGAGGGAGGGAGAGAAGGAGGGGGAGGGATAGAGGGAGGAAGAAAGGGAGGGAGGAAGGGAGGAGGGAGAAAGGAGAGAAGGAAGAAAGAAAAGAAGGAAAGAAGAAGAAAGAAAGAAGAAAGAAGAAGAAGAAAGAAAAGAAAAAAGAAAGAGGGGGGAGGGAGAGGAGGAGGGGGAGGAGCAGAGGGAGGGAGGGAGAAAGGAGAGGAAGGAAGGAAGGAAGGAAGGAAGGAAGGAAGAAAGAAAGAAAGAAAGAAAGAAAGAAAGAAAGAAAGAAAGAAAGAAAGAAAGAAAGGCAAAGAAAAAACCTTGAAGGTAAAAGAAAAGGCTGGAGAAATATGAGAGAGAGAGAGAGAGAGAGAGAGAGAGAGAGAGAGAGAGAGAGAGAGAGAGGAGAGAGAGAGAGCGCTTGTCTAGGATGTGGGAGCCCTCTGTTCAATTCCCATACTTCATTTTAAAAAATAAAAATTGGCCAAACAGCAGTGGCACATGCCTTTAATCCCAGTCCTTGGAAGGCAAAATCAGGCAGAGCTCTGAGTTTGGGGCCAGCCTGGTCTACAGAAAGAGTTCTAGGACAGCCAGGGCTACACAGAGAAACCCTGCCTAGAAAAACCCAAATAACTAACTAACTAAATAAATAAATAAATAAATAAATAAATAAATAAGATTAAAATGGTCAGCAAGATGACACAGCAGATAAAAATGTTTACCACACAAGTCTGACAACCAGAATTTGATTCCTGGAGTCCACATAAAGATGGAAGAAGAGAGCTGACCTCACAAAGTTGTCCTCTGATATCCGTATGCACACATCAGCATGTGCATACCCACACTCATCCTGCAGTTCATACACAAAAATATTAAATAAAATGTTTTATGTTTTTTAAAGGAAATGAAAAAATTCACAGACATAATTATAATTGGCTATAGAGAAGGAAAAGCCTCTACCAGCCAGAGAGCAACAGTAAAGCATTTATAAAATGATAAAAGAAAAAAGCTACATGCACAATTTTTTTTAGGATGTAAAAATCTAAAATGTAGGATTTTGAGATAAGCAACATCTGAAAAACACATTGAATGCAGCCCACAGCATAAGACACACTAAAGGAAGCAACTCAAACCAAAGGAAAATGACTCAAAATTAAATCACAGGACAGCAACACAGAACAAAGAACACAAGAAAATACGATGATTTGGAAAAGTAAAAGGGAGCATTGACTTCTGAGAAACATCTGTAAAAGCAGAAACAACACAATGGATAGGAGAAGGCAGAATACATTGTCTGGTATCCATCAGATTATTCAAATGAGCGATACTTGTCTTGACAGCATAGACCTCAACATAAAGCTAGAAAAGGAAGGGAAGAAGGAAGAAAGGGTGAGTGGGAAAAGGCATGAGAAGCGGGGGGAGGGGAGGGGAGAAATGTGTTGATTCATTATGAGTTGGGACTCAATCTGAACCCTATGTAGCTCTACATTAGCTCACACTCTCCTGACAAAACTACCAATTTTGTCTTCAGTTCTGTCTGCTCCTCAGTATTTCCATGATCTCTTGTTTGCTGATCTCATGCATTATTTACTTGGTTCATATCACCCAGAAAGATAAGCAATTTTGACTGAAGCACTGGTCTCAACACTCAGTCACTAAGATGTGGAAAGAAAGGTAAGAGAGATAATTGGCTCTAAAATAATATTAGTTATTATTCTCAGATTATACTAATTATGCAAATATAGTCTCACTTTTAAAATAAGTGTTAACAGCTTTCCATAACTTGTGGTAATTTGGAAATAATAAGAATCTTCACTTTTTTATAGGTAGTCTCATATATCCCAGGCCAGCTTCAAACTTGCTACATAGATAAGAATGACTTGAACTTTGATCCTCCTAACTCCACATTCTGAGTGCCAGAATTCCAGGCTTCTTCCAGGCACAAGGGAATGAACCCATAGGTCAATGCACACTAAGCAAGCACTCTAGCAAGTAATTCACAACCTGGCACCTTTTTCTTCATTCTTAAGTTCAGCTTCCTGAAAGCAATTGATAACTAAGGAAGTTATGTGGGTATGGATTTCAGAGTCTATGTTTCAAACTCTTCCCTGGCTGCTTCCCAGCTGTAGGCTCGCAGTGAGTGATGGAATTCCTCATCCCATTCTGTATATGGAGACACAATGGCCTCAACTACTCCATAAGGTGGTCAGGATGATTGACTGAGATATATTGATCATTGTACTGTTGGAAATATTGTTATTTTTATATCAGTCCCAACACAGAAATGCTTTGAATTTGCTGGTAAATGCATTTAAAGGTTTTAAAGTACATTTTTTCTCTTAATTTTCACTAGCAGAGACTTCTTCTTTCAGCACCAAATCTTTATCCAATTAAAATACCCACAGGAAAATCTCTGAGGTTCTTTTTTGGTACCAATAAAATACAAGCTTTCTGCTTCTTTATTTAAATATCAGATATGATTCATTAAAAGTATGTTTGAGCCAAACTACTTAAATGCAGCATGTGTCTCATTTGTTCTGTGATTGACTGTAGATGAATGTGTGTGTGTGTGTGTGTGTGTGTGTGTGTGTGTGTGTGTGTATGCGTACACGTGAGTGAAGGACAGAGGTTGACATATAGTGTCTTCCATTGCCATGTTCCACTTTATTTTTTGAGAAAAGGTCTCTCACTGAATTTGGAACTCACTGATTGGCTAGACTGGTTGGCCAGCAAACTCTAGGGATGCTCTTGTCTCTGCCTCCTCAATGCTGGGTTTACCAGCACATGCCCCTGTACCCAGCTTTTTACATGGGTGTCAAGGATACCAATACAGATTCTCATATGTTCATGGTAAGCATTACACTAACAACATCTTCTCCCTAGACCCAACAATGAATTATTTTTAAAAGGATCATAAGGCAAAGGTGCAGCTCAGTGAAGAAATGTGGCCTGAATACACAAAGTTCTGTTTCAAATCTCAGCACCAAGAGGGAAGCAAAAGAGGATCAAAGTGGTATTTTGCATGATTACCATGAGCATTCATCATGTTACTTTGTGATGTTAGGGTTTCTTTAAATGTGAATCCCCTGGCACAAACAGTGCAGTGTTATCACCACTTGATGATGAAAAGTTGCATATAGCTTTATATATAAATAAATACCTTAAAGATTATAAACACTCTTTGGTTATACTGCAGATGTCATGAAATAAGAGAAAGGAAGAAAAAGGAAGGTTGATAAAAAAAAAAAAAGCTTTACCAATTCAATATACGGTTAATTGGCAATGAAAGCTGCAATGGAATGGAATGGAAAACTCAACTGAAGTTAACGACAGTCACTCTAAGAAGGAAGTCCAAATACCAAGGAGTCTCTAAATGTTTGTTAGAGCCCAATTCCCTGATCACAAGTAATCAGTAAGACCAGAAGTCCTTGAGAGAGTTATAAATTAAGAAAGAGGAGCATGGCTTGAAAGAGTAAGTCATATTAACCTCCAAGAATTTTTGAAATATCACAGTGGAATGTACAGCGACATCCATTGCTGTTAATAGCATACAAAGGGCCCAAAGCAAAGCAGTCAGGGGAAGGAACCAATTATAAGACAGTGGGTATATTGGCTCAAACCTATTAACACAAGACACTTAATGTATGAAGACCCTGTAAACCTTTGAATATGCCTTACATCTCTCAGATGCTTAATATAATATGAGGTAAATGTGCAGGTCAATAAAATTATTAGCTATTTCCATAGCCAAAGATAGATTATATCCATCAGTGAGAACATGCAGAGGTTGTCAGTGAACTTCGCCCTGTCTTATTTGATGCATAAACATCCCATCACCAGTAAATCCTGGCCCTGTCCATGATCCACAAAGGTTTGGAGTTTCCAGAAAAGCTTGCAGGCAATCAGGAGCAATGAGACTGGGTTTCTCACGAGTTCAAGTGACAGCCACTACTTGTGGAAAGTGTATTTGGAAGATGAGCATTGTATAACCGCAGGCTGAGGCTCCAAAGCCAATTCCAGCAAAGCCTGATAATAGCTTTTGACATTTAAAGACATTTTATCCCTCAAAACTCTTGGATAGCTGAGCTGCTTCCCTGTGTTTTCTGTTGCTATGGTTACTGGAGATTTTAAAGTATTAATATCAGTTGACCTCTTACATTCTACTTTATTTTGACACCTCCCTAAACATTCAATGATTCTTTGTTCTTCAGTCTCAATTTTTCATCTTGAAATGTCGCAATGGTCTGCCACCTTGCACTGGGGTCTCTTAGACAATTCATTATGTAAATGGAATAAGCACTTAGAACATCTGTTTGTGTAATATTCCCTTTTCTTCTGGTATTAAGTATATAGTGTAGACACTGGTATTCATATCAGAAAGTACCCACTCATCCAGGAAATAGGAGTTTTTCACACAAATGGGAGGTGGTCCACAACCAAAGAGGAAGGTCCAGTGACATCCTTACATCTTGCTGTTCCAACATAATTTGATTGGTTCTGGGTCATTTCAACTCCACATTCTACTCTCTGGATTTAACTAAACTAACTATCAATAATTGACAAGCAGGATGTGAAATTCAAAAGAAGTATTTGTAGAATGTTTATTGCCAAAGCAAACAGAAGAAAATAACAACAACACACACACACAAAAAAAAAATGTCAGAGGCAAAACAGGGCATCACAGGAGCAGAATGTGAGCCCCAAAGCCAGAATCCCCCAGCTCACAAATTCTTGACACAATGACATACTAAATAAGTGACTTGATCTCACTGTGTGTCTGCCACTCCTTGTCACTTAGGAATGTGATGTGCAAGTCTCATCCCTAAAGCAGTGTTGTATGATGTACATTAAGTAAACAAAGCCCACAGGACAGAGTTAAGCCTTCCAAGGGGGGTTTTCTATTTGCATCTTTCTAATAAAAGCAAGAGCAGCTAGAATCTAATGAGATCTTATCATTTAATCCCATGAAGAGAACTGGGGAGATAGTTCAGCCAATAAAGTATTTTTCTGTGCAAGAATGAGGACGTGAGCTATATCCTCAGAAGCCACATGAAAATCTAGACATGGTGGCACATGTTCGCATACTCAGCACTGGGGATGTGAAGAGTGGCCATGTATGTTCTAGGACAGTGAGATACCCTGTCTCAAAAAGCAAGGTGGATAGCATCCTGAGGAATGATACAGGAGATTAATTTTGGGCCTCCATACATACACATGTGTGCACACATCCCCAAACAAATAAATGAAACAAAATAATAAATTTGTGAAGATTCAGTTGGATATGGATTCTCTTATTCCATCATTAACAATAAGCCCCTCACTAAAGCTATCTGAGTTATATAACATAGCTAATATTAGTGTGTGTGTGTGTGTGTGTGTGTGTGTGTGTGTGTAAAAAGTAACATGAATCATATAGAATGGGACACAAGCTTATAATCGTCTCTGTATTTCCAAAATTGTGCAAGACACAAGGCAAGATGTATCAAATCTCACCGAACTTGAAAACACATGTTTAGAAACCTGATTTAAACATTTTAATTTACTAGCAAAGGATAAAACAGCCATATGCCATAGGAATACAAGTTATTTCTAACTAGCTAAAATATCATGGAAGACTTTTTTGGGCACAGACAAAAAAATCTCTGGTGATGATTTAGAGAGAGAGTGAGCTGTGAGATTACTGTCAACAAGATTTCCTACAGAAAGAATGGAGGATAAACCTTTTAACATGTCCATGATAAAAAAAAAAACATCCTGGGTAGGTAATAATTCATTATGAAACACACAATTTAAACCAATAAAAGGGAAGATGTAAAATGAAGGTATACTGTTAATGATAAACGACTGGTTAATTTAAGAAGAAAGCATCTAAGAGGGTGCTGCATGAAAGAGGAGTGAAGAGGAGGATGCTGGGACAGGGTGAAAAGCCCCACTGTAGATTCACAGAGAAGGAACACTCTCCAGAATTCAGTCACAAAGAAACAGCAGTCAAAGCACAGTGACCATATGGTGGCTCACAATCATCCACAATTCCAGTTCCAGGGAATCTGACCTCTCTTCTGATATATACAGGCATCAGGCATACATCTGGTGCGTGTACATATACACAGGCAAAATATGTATATACATAAAATAGAAATAACTAAATCTAATAAAAAATTTAAACCCCATATATAACATAAAATATGGACATATACATATATGAGTAAATGCATATACACATATTGGTTTCCATATATACATATTTATACATACACATATATACACATGTATATGCACATACACACATCTACATACACATATAAGTACATAAATATATAAAACGCTTTGTATGTAGTCTGTTTTATTACTTCTTTGGGTCACATATTAGGAACATTCTCAAAACCATTGAATTCCATTGAGCTCTATTGGTGTAGTCATTGAAAAGAGAGCATTTTTTGAACCCTTCATAAAAGAATGCTTCTATATGTTAAAGATGGGTAGAAAATTGATATTCTCCAGTGATCAGAGAAAAAGAAAGGAAAGGAAGAACGTGTCCAGCATTGCACTCACTGGGTGCAATTTTGCATGCATCATTTAAGTTGGTTTTTACTGTAACATTACACAAAGGTAGACAATATTTTACCTATTGAGTCACAAAACTAGACTTTGGGAATTCCAGAAATCTGCCAAAGTTACTAGAGTATGTGAAACATCCATAATTCAAAGTTGGTCTGACTCCTGAATTTTGCTCATTACATATGCCCTTGATCCCACACCTCCCAGGAAACTCACCTTGTATATGGGGTCCATATTCTGCAAATCTTCTTAGGAAATGCTTCCCTTTTAATACTGTGTAATGGTTTGAATGACAATGGCCCCAATAGGCTTATATATCTGAACACTTATTGGAGGAGGTATGGCCTTGTTGGAGGAGATGTGTCACTGGCAGTAGGATTTGAGGTTTCAAAATCCCACATCACTCCCAGTTAGCTCTCTTTGCCTCTAACTTGCAGATCAGATGTATGCTCTCAGCTACTCCCTAGTGCCATGCCTGCCTGCCTGCCTCCATGCTTTCTACCATGATGATCATGGACTCACCCTCTGAAACTGTAAGTAAGCCAACAATTAAATGCTTTAATTTATAAGCATTGATCATGGTATCTCTTCACAGTAATAGAAAAGTAGCTAAGATATACTGAGATTTCATTGGAAAATAAACCAAAAGACATTACTTAAACTTCTGAATGTCTAGACTTTTTAACCAACTTATTTCTAAAGTCAAGGCCAAAGGCATAGACTCTTTATTAAGAGCCATCTTTGAAATTCCATTTTGATTCTCCCTCATATCTTTCAGGGATGATTCTTCTTCTTCTTCTTCTTCTTCTTCTTCTTCTTCTTCTTCTTCTTCTTCTTCTTCTTCTTCTTTTTTGGTTTTTTTTTTTGGTTTTTCGAGACAGGGTTTCTCTTTTGTAGCTTTGTGCCTTTCCTGGAACTCACTTGGTAGCCCAGGCTGGCCTCGAACTCACAGAGATCTGCCTGCCTCTGCCTCCCGATCCCGAGTGCTGGGATTAAAGGCGTGCGCCACCACTGCCCGGCCTCAGGGATGATTCTTCTTTTCCAAATTTCTCCAGCTACCATGGGCTGAAGTCTAATGTTTACTGTAACCCACCTACCAAGTGTGGAGTCTAACTAGTAAACTATTTCCCCTTTAAGTATAGGGTCCTGTTTAATGGGTGATTAGAAGATGATTACAAGTCTCCCAAGTTGCATGGTAATTATATGGCTTCCTACAGAATCACCCAAGATTCACTTGCTGTCATTTTTGAAGACCTTCTTTACATGTGCTCAATTACCACTCATAGTCACTTAACCAAGCTCATCACGATGCATCAATGAATTACATTCCTGATTCACAACAGGCTTATGTCACATCAGTTCTCTAAGTTTTGTGACACATACACCCATGTGTACACACACACAACATTTAATGAGAAAAAGAGGTTGCAAATTTAGAGGACAAGTGGGAGGGGCATATGGAAGGGTTGAGAAGGATGACAAGGAAAGGAGAAATAATATAATTATTATTATCTCAAAAACCATTTTTAAAAAGAATCCTGACTAATATACCCATTCTCTTTGAATCAAGATCACTAAACAAAGCATTTCTGAAACTACTGAGTGATAGACAATCCTACCATAGATCCTCAGGCCTACCCAACAATATTTCAGGAAGCCAAGATATTACATTCTAGCAATTTCCTCTGAGTTTACCTCACGTATCCAACCTGACGATTGCAGAAAACAAAAAGGAAAGCAAACTTAGATCTTAACACAAGCCCCAAAAGCAAGAAGACAATTAGGACTGAAAGATAAAATGGCTAAAGAAAGCAGAAAAGAGACTGCCTGTATCCTCTGGTTTCTTGGTTACAGGATGAGGTTGTTCACAATGGGCTAAACAGCTGAGAGTTTTTCATTAGTAAGTTTTATTATGTGTTACTAATTTCTCTCTGAGAAGATACCTGAGTCCATTTTGAAGAGTAGAACTGTCATATAACAGGATCCCAAAGCCCTCCAGGTTCCCAGTGAGAGGTAAAGAAACAGCCATCCAGAGACACAGGAAACAGGTGATGAAGGAATCAGCTTCCTTCCACTGTGATAACATACCTTAGATCATCAACTTAAAGTGCCCAAGGAGAGATAGAATATTATAATGTGAGGTATAGAAGGCACACTCACCTCATGGT